>NC_041388.1:131701750-131796088 GCF_002162155.2 Triticum dicoccoides | reverse complement strand
ATCCCGATCCAAATCGTGGGGGGAAGGAGGAGGCGCCAGGGAGAGTGGGGGGGGGGATCGGGGGGAGTGGGTTAGCGGTTAGGGTTCGGTTTGGGTTGGCCAGGGGTATAGGCCAGGGAGAGGGCCGGTTGGGCCAAGTAGGCTAGTTGGGTGGGATGGGCCGAGGCCCATGGGGAGCCGAGGAGTTTCTCTTTTGTTTTCTTTTTTCTTTTTTTTCTTTTCTGTTTTAATTTTATTTCCCTAATTGTTTTAGTTTTGTAAAACATATAGTTAGCACCTAAATTACTAATAGTAATTATACCACTGCCACAATTATTCTTGTAGTTATAAAAAGTAGTTTTTAATAATTTAATTATTTAAGAGACGTTTAAATAATTGTTTCAGCGACTGTTCATATCATCTAGTGCATTTAAACATTGTATGTTAATTTGGATTTACCACCATAATCATCTATGATTTATTTGCTACACTTTGAACATTTTAGATTTGACTTTTTCAAAAAATTTACCGTTTGACTAGATTTTGAATTTGAATTCAAAAAGAGATTTGAATTATCGTGAAACTAACAACAGTAATCGCGATGACGTGGCATCATTAATAGATAGTTACTGTAGCTTAACTATCCGGACGTTACAAAGTGGGATGTGGTGGGACTCCCACAGACAGTCCCGCCTGTAGCCGGACAAGGACACTTGTATTTCGTGTCAAACTTTGACTAATAATTCTAGTCAACAAAATATGAATTATATGTCATAAAAAACATATCCTCGGAAGGTTCTTTGAAATGCGCATCCAGTAAAATACTTTTTATGACATATAACTCATTTTTTGGTAAATTAATAATCAAAGTTAGACATAAAATTATAAAGTGACCATATATAAGGGAATGAATGGAGTATTAAGAACACCAGAAGGGAAAATTGGAAGATTGCATCTTCCCCTGTAACCCCATACACGTTGTCGGGAGCCAACCACCAGAGTCCGCCAGAGTTTTCACATCTCGGCACCACCCCGTCTCATCATCACACGGCACGTTGTTGGCCGACGCCCGCCTCGCAACCGACGGCCCGGTGCGCCACCACCTCTGAGATTTGTATCCAAGAGCGTGATTGTGACACAAACACAGTCGCTATGGCGGGCCATGTCTCGGTAGTGGTTTCTTTTCCCATGACTTGCATGTGCATCTCTTCTGAGAGTGGGGTTCAGGACCTTGTTCATTTTTTCGTCCTTCGTTACCTTCAGAGTTTTAGCTCGGATGACATATTTGTCATCAAGGAGTCTTGTCACCACAACTCCTTTGACCGAAGGGAGGACTTATTTTTTTAGGGGGCGGAGGGAGGATTTGGGCCCACCCGGGAACAACTTTCTGGTCGATCAACCATGCTTAAATCTCTCCAAGACAAGCACGCTTAACTTTAGAGTTCTTTGTGAATGAGTTCCCGGAGAAGAAGGAATTCCTTGTTAATATGAGTAGCCTATCATTCCTATTAAGTCAGACTCTCACATACACCCTCCACTCAAAGGAACTGACGTCCTCGTCGCCCCGTCAGGAACTTTCCCTCTTGGCACACGTATGTGCGTAGAGTCCGGCCGGCACATGTGACATGCCATGTGCCACAATGGGACACACGCGCCATGCGCTACATGCTCGCGCACCTGACCTGCACATGTCCATGTAACTACAAGGGTCGGCTCTGATACCAATTGTAACATCGTGGTCATAGCCACCGTATCCCGGCCGTTACGCCTGGCGGGATCTACACTATCCTTACAGACCAATACTAGTCTTGTCTGCGCACTTTGTCCTTACTCGTGCGCACCCGGGAGCAACTTCCCGGCCGTAGCTCCAAATCAAACATGCTTAACTTTGGATTTCTTTGCGAATAAGCTCCGAAAAAGAAGGAAATCCTTGTTGATATGAGTAGTCTATCATTCCTATTAACCCGGGCTCTCATACAGTGCTACCACTCTACTCTAGCCACCACTAGGTGTAGGAAATATTCTAAATTTTGGTAGCACCTCCTTTGTTTAGAAGGACATCCATGCCGTACAAACGATGAAAAATGAATCTAGGAAACGAGGTAATAAATCCAGAGAGACCAAAGGCTCACCCTAAGCAAGAGAGTCTCATACTATGGCAACTAAAGATAATCCAAGTATTATGTGATATACATGTCTAATGTTTTTTGTAATGTAGGATAGCACACCCACATACACTCTATCACTATGAGCACCTACGAGATATTGAGTCGGCACAACATCTTGAAATTGAAAAAGTCATCGCATGCGCCTTCGTAATGACTCTCACTGAATACGCATTGTCGCAAGGCCTGAAATAAATCCAGAAAAATGTGACCACTAGTGCCAAGTCTAGGAGTTGAACCCTATTGGGTTGGTTCCAACATAAGGAACCTAACCATCTGAGTTTAGCTCAGTTCGCGATGAGACCACACATTGATCTACAAGGCAATCAGTTAATACTTGAACACGCATGCCTAAACCCCTTCCATATCTATCTCTAACCTAAGGGCTTTAAAAACTTTTTCAAGCCTCCTTTCTATGGAACCCCAATTGTTCATGCTTCTTATGGTGCTTTGGTTTCTTCACTATCATCACGGTGCAATGCGCGTTGTGAGTGCAGTAATCGCTCACGCTCCCAAGGACGGCCCTGCAAGAAATCAGTTTAATTAGGTAGAATTCTATCCATTATAAATAAAACAATAATGGTGATACATTATTGATGGTTGCTACTTGATCGTTGTTTCGGTTAATCACCATAGTTGCATCTATGCTGAACAATTTTCATTCTTATTACAAGCATGGTCAATGGTTGTCCATGACCATGGGTTGCATCCAAACCAAACTCTCCATGTCTCCAATTCAAACATTGTTTGATAAAATTTAACAGGATATTGATTGCCACAACCCCGCTGGTCATGCACAGTTATTAGATTATTTTATTACTATAATGTTTTTTAGCACGTTGACATATTGCATTGTCACAAGTTAGGTATATGAATTGTTGATGCAGAGGCCGGGGTAATAAATCTTCTATTTTCTTGAAAAAGTTTATTTTCCTTCCAAAATAATTGATGTTCTATGATTATCCTATGTCAAACTTTAGGAAAAATGGCATGAAGTATCTTTTTTTTGGGTGATAGGAAAATGGTTATGAATCTAACGAAGCAAATTTTGTGTTGTAGATGTTGACATATTTCTTTTACAGATTTGGTCAAATTCAACCAAGTTTGACTAAGAAAAAACCCAGAACTTCAGTTATTTTGAAAGGACAGAAGCGTGAGCACCAAAGTTAGAAAGGCAAACCAACCTCTTGAAAGCGCCGTAGCCATGGCTGCCCATAACCAGCATGTCTGCATGATGCCTCTCAACTGCCTCGCACAGCACATTCCTCGCGTCGCCCTCTTTCACTTCATAGCTGACATCGGCCACCTACATACATATAGCGACGATGTATCAATACTTATAGCTTATGCTATATGGCGATCAATGAAGCAATGCCTCCTCGATCTGTCAAAGCACGCCGCATACATGTGAGCAGTGCTCCTTGGCCTTGTCGATGACTCTGGCGGAGGCGCGCTTGAGGTCGAGCTCCACCCTCGGGAGAAGCTCCGCCGTGCCTATGCCGGCGATGCCGATGACGGAGGCGGCAGGGGGCTTGGCGCTGACCACGATGAGGTGGTACTGCTGCGGCTGGCCGGGGGCGAAGAAATGGTGGATCGTCCACTCCAGCGCGTAGTAGCTGTGCTCGCTCTCGTCGATCCCCAGCACCATCGCCGGCTTCCCGCTCGCCGCCGCTTTCCCGTTGGCTCCTGACTCCGTCGCCACCGCCGGTGCAGTCGACGTCTCTGCCCTTTCCGCTGCCATCAGGGCCTCTCCCTCCGCCGCCATGTTCCCTCGAGCCAGTTATTACCTAGTGACCTGAACTTGGTTGGTTTTGATGATGAACAAGTAAAGAAGGGAAGCAGCTGATGAAGCGGACGGTTTATACCTCTGAGAAATGGGGCTAGCGGCTGGGAGGAGGACCCGGAGCGCGGGAAGCGCGCAGGTTGCCTCCGTGTCCTGTGGCTATCAAATTTTGTTCCTTTTTTATGAGTCCCCTTTTTGCAAGGAGAAAAATCTGAACAGAAGAAGCATACATTCACAAATTACATACAGTTCCACAAGAACTAAACACACGTGTCCACTGCAAGGAACTTGCAGTCTTGATTACATATACATACAGCGTTCATGCATCTGCATCACAAATAACACTGTTCTGATGAGGCACATCAGTTATTCACATTCTCAATCAATAATCCACATGTAGCATGTAGGATCATTATGGGCTACTCGCAGGAGTTCACTAGTCTGAAGTTGTGAACTGCGACAATCCATTTATTCACAAAGATGCGCAAACTGGCAGGGCACACGAAAGCTCAAATACCAATCACTGGGTTCAGCGAAGAGTCAAGGCTGGGCATTGCTCAGTGCTTGTGCTTTGGTTTCTTCACAACCATCACGGTGCAGTGCGCGTGGTGGGTGCAGTAATCGCTCACACTTCCAAGAACAGCCCTGCAGCAAGGTTCAGGAAAGTTGATAACACAGGTGAGCAATGATGGGCAATTCAAAGTAAAACAGGGAAGGTACGTGTTTTAGGCTTAGAGAGAGTGGTGTTGAGTAACCTGATTGTATTAGGAAATATAGGATAAAGTAGAAATATTCTGGCTTGTCTTGTGCTTCAAGTAGAACATGTATTCCTATATATATACCCACGAGGCTCAAGCAATACAACGATCATTATATTCCATCAATTCTTTCTCTCCCTTCTAACATGGTATCTATCACAAGTCGATTCTAAACCCTAGCCGCCGCCGCTTCACACTTGCGCGCCGCCCCCGGGGCAGTCGGTCTCCATAACCGTCGCCAGGGGCCGCGTGTTGGAAATATGCCCTAGAGGCAATAATAAATTGATTATTATTATATTTCCTTGTTCATGATAATCGTTTATTATCCATGCTAGAATTGTATTGATAGGAAACTCAGATACATGTGTGGATACATAGACAACACCATGTCCCTAGTAAGCCTCTAGTTGACTAGCTCGTTGATCAATAGATAGTTGCGGTTTCCTGACCATGGACATTGGATGTCGTTGATAACGGGATCACATCATTAGGAGAATGATGTGATGGACAAGACCCAATCCTAAGCCTAGCACAAAGATCGTGTAGTTCGTATACTAAAGCTTTTCTAAATGTCAAGTATCATTTCCTTAGACCATGAGATTGTGCAACTCCCGGATACCGTAGGAATACTTTGGGTGTGCCAAACGTCACAACGTAACTGGGTGGCTATAAAGGTACACTACAGGTATCTCCGAAAGTGTCTATTGGGTTGGCACGAATCGAGACTGGGATTTGTCACTCCGTGTAAACGGAGAGGTATCTCTGGGCCCACTCGGTAGGACATCATCATAATGTGCACAATGTGACCAAGGAGTTGATCACGGGATGATGTGTTACGGAACGAGTAAAAGAGACTTGCCGGTAACGAGATTGAACAAGGTATCGGGATACCGACGATCAAATCTCGGGCAAGTACAATACCGCTAGACAAAGGGAATTGTATACGGGATTGATCGAATCCTCGACATCGTGGTTCATCCGATGAGATCATCGTGGAACATGTAGGAACCAATATGGGTATCCAGATCCCGCTGTTGGTTATTGACCGGAGAACGTCTCGGTCATGTCTGCATGGTTCCCGAACCCGTAGGGTATACACACTTAAGGTTCGATGACGCTAGGGTTATAGGGAATAGATATACGTGGTTACCGAATGTTGTTCGGAGTCCCGGATGAGATCCGGGACGTCACGAGGAGTTCCGGAATGGTCCGGAGGTAAAGATTTATATATGGGAAGTCCTGTTTTGGTCGTCGAAAAAGTTTCGAGGTTTATCGGTAACGTACCGGGACCACCGGGAGGGTCCCGGGGGTCCACCAAGTGGGGCCACCAGCCCCGGAGGGCTGCATGGGCCAAGTGTGGGAGGGGACCAGCCCCAGGTGGGCTGGTGCGCCCCCCCCCCACCAAGGCCCAAGGCGCAAGGGAGAGGGCAGGGGGCAAACCCTAGGGCAGATGGGCCCTAAGGCCCACCCCGGGTGCGCCTTCCCTCTCTCCCCCCTTGGCTGCCCCCCTTAGATGGGATCTAGGCTGGCCGCCACCCCTAGGGGTGGAAACCTAGTTGGGGGCGCAGCCCCTCCCCTCCCCCTATATATACTTGAGGTTTGGGCTGCCCAACACACACGAGTTCCTCTCCTTCTTGGCGCAGCCCTACCCCTCTCCCTCCTCGTCTCTTGCGGTGCTTGGCGAAGCCCTGCTGGAGTACCACGCTCCACCACCACCACGCCGTTGTGCTGCTGTTGGATGGAGTCTTCCTCAACCTCTCCCTCTCTCCTTGCTGGATCAAGGCATGGGAGACGTCACCGGGCTGTACGTGTGTTGAACGCAGAGGTGCCGTCCGTTCGGCACTAGGATCTCCGGTGATTTGGATCACGACGAGTACGACTCCTTCAACCCCGTTCTCTTGAACGCTTCCGCTTAGCGATCTACAAGGGTATGTAGATGCACTCTCCTTCCCCTCGTTGCTGGTTTCTCCATAGATAGATCTTGGTGACACGTAGGAAAATTTTGAATTTCTGCTACATTCACCAACAGTGGCATCATGAGCTAGGTTTATTGTGTAGATTCTATGCACGAGTAGAACACAAAGTAGTTGTGGGCGTTGATTTTGTTCAATATGCTTACCGTTACTAGTCCAATCTTAATTCGGCGGCATTGTGGGATGAAGCGGCCCGGACCGACCTTACACGTACTCTTACGTGAGACTGGTTCCACCGACTGACATGCACTAGTTGCATAAGGTGGCTAGCGGATGTCTGTCTCTCCCACTTTAGTCGGATCGGATTCGATGAAAAGGGTCCTTATGAAGGGTAAATAGCAATTGGCATATCACGTTGTGGTTTTTGCGTAGGTAAGAAATGTTCTTGCTAGAAACCCATAGCAGCCACGTAAAACATGCAAACAACAATTAGAGGACGTCTAACTTGTTTTTGCAGGATATGCTATGTGATGTGATATGGCCAAAGGATGTGATGAATGATATATGTGATGTATGAGATGATCATGTTCTTGTAATAGAAATCACGAGTTGCATGTCGATGAGTATGACAGCTGGCAGGAGCCATAGGAGTTGTCTTAATTTATTTATGACCTGCGTGTCAACATAAACGTCGTGTAATTACTTTACTTTATTGCTAACCGTTAGCTATAGTAGTAGAAGTAATAGTTGGCGAGACAACTTCATGAAGACACGATGATGAAGATCATGGTGTCATGCCGATGACGATGATGATCAAGGAGCCCCGAAGATGGAGATCAAAAGGAGCAATATGATATTGGCCATATCATGTCACTATTTGATTGCATGTGATGTTTATCATGTTTATACATCTTATTTGCTTAGAACGACGGTAGTAAATAAGATGACCTCTCATTAAAATTTCAAGAAAGTGTTCCCCCTAACTGTGCACCGTTGCGAAAGTTCGTCATTTCGAAGCACCACGTGATGATCGGGTGTGATAGATTCTTATGTTCACATACAACGGGTGTAAGACAGATTTACACACGCGAAACACTTAGGTTGACTTGACGAGCCTAGCATGTATAGACATGGCCTCGGAACACAAGAGACCGAAAGGTCGAGCATGAGTCGTATGGTAGATACGATCAACATGAAGATGTTCACCGATGATGACTAGTCCGTCTCACGTGATGATCGGACACGACCTAGTTGACTCGGATCATGTAATCACTTAGATGACTAGAGGGATGTCTATCTGAGTGGGAGTTCATAAGATGAACTTAATTATCCTGAACATAGTCAAAAAGTCTTCACAAATTATGTCGTAGCTCGCGCTTCAGTTCTACTGTTTAGATATGTTCCTAGAGAAAATTTGGTTGAAAGTTGATAGTAGCAATTATGCGGACTAGGTCCATAAACTGAGGATTGTCCTCATTGCTTCATAGAAGGCTTATGTCCTTAATGCACCGCTCAGTGTGCTGAACCTCGAACGTCGTCTGTGGATGTTGCGAACATCTGACATACACATTTTGATAACTACGTGATAGTTTAGTTAAACGGTTTACAATTGAGGCACCGAAGACGTTTTGAAACGTCGCGAAACATATGAGATGTTTCAAGGGCTGAAATTGGGATTTCAGGCTCGTGCCCACGTCAAGAGGTATAAGACCTCCGACGATTTTCTTAGCCCACAAACTAAGGGAGAAAAGCTCAATTATTGAGCTTGTGCTCAGATTGTCTGAGTACAACAATCATTTGAATCGAGTGGGAGTTGATATTCCAGATGAGATGGTGATGTTTCTCCGAAGTCATTACCACCAAGCTGCTAGAGCTTCGTGATGAACTATAATATATCAGGGACATATATGATGATCCTTGAGATATTCACGATGTTCGTAGAAATCAAGAATGAGCATCAATTGTTGATGGTTGGTGAAACCACTAGTTTCAAGAAGGGCAAGGGCAAGAAAGGGATACTTCATGGAACAATAAATCAGTTGCTGTTCTAGTGAAGAAACCCAAAGTTGAACCCAAGCCCGAGACTAAGTGCTTCTATAATAAAGGGAACAGCCACTGGAGCAGAATTACCCTAGATACTTGGTAGATGAGAAAGCTGGCAAAGTTGATAGAAGTATATTGGATATACATTGTGTTAATGTGTACTTTACTAGTACTCCTAGTAGCACCAGGGTATTAGATACCGGTTCGGTTGCTAAGTGTTAGTAACTCGAAACAAAAGACTAAGAAATAAACGGAGACTAGCTGAAAGGTGAGATGACGATATGTGTTGGAAGTATTTCCAAGGTTGATCAAATATCATACGCTCCCTCTACCATCGAGATTGGTGCTTGCGTTAAGCATAGACATGATTGGATTATGTCTATCGCAATACGGTTATTCATTTAAGGAGAATAAGGGTTACTTTGTTTATTTGAATAATACCTTCAATGGTCTTGCACCTAAAATGAATGGTTTATTGAATCTCGATCATAGTGATACACATGTTCATGCCAAAAGATAGTAATGATAGTACCACCTACTTGTGGCACTGCCATGTAAGTCATATCGGTATAAAACGCATGAAGAAGCTCCATGTAGATGGATCCTTGGGCTTACTCGTTTTTGAAAAGTTTGAGACATGCGAACCATGTCTATTGGTGTATATGCATGAAGAAACTCCATGCAAATGGACCGTTTGGACTCACTTGATTTTGAATCACTTGAGACATGCAAATCAGACCACATGGGCAAGATGACTGAAAGCCTCGTTTTCAGTAAAATGGAACTAGAAAGCAACTTGTTGGAAGTAATACATTTTGATGTGTGCAGTCCAATGAGTGCTGAGGCATGTAGTGGATATCGTTATGTTCTTACTTCACAGATGATTTGAGTAGATGTTGAGTATATTTACTTGATGAATCACGAGTCTGAATTATTGAAAGGTTCAAGTAATTTCAGGATGAAGTTGAAAGATCGTCGTGACAAGAGGATAAAATATCTATGATATGATCATAGAGATGAATATCTGAATTACGAGTTTGGCACAGAATTAAGACATTGTGGAAATTGTTTCATAACTAATACAGCCTGGAACACCATAGTGTGATGGTGTGTCCGAACATCATAACTGCACCCTATTGGATATGATGCATACCATGATGTCTCTTATCGAATTACCATGATAATTTATGGGTTAGGCATTAGAGACAACCGCATTCACTTTAAATAGGGCACCACGTAATTCCGATGAGATGACACCGTATGACTGTGGTTTAGAGAAACCTAAGCTGTCATTTCTTAAAAATTTGGGGCTGCGACGCTTATGTGAAAAAGTTTCAGGCTGATAAGCTCAAACCCAAAGCGGATAAATGCATCTTCATAGGACACCCAAAACAGTTGGGTATACCTCCTGTCTCAGATCTGAAAGCAATAAGGGATTGTTTCTAGAATCGGATCCTTTCTCGAGGAAAAGTTTCTCTCGAAAGAATTGAGTGGGAGGATGGTGGAGACTTGATGAGATTATTGAACCGTCTCTTCAACTAGTGTGTGGCAGGGCACAGGAAGTTGTTCCTGTGGCACCTACACCAATTGAAGTGGAAGCTTATGATAGTGATCATGGAACTTCAGATCAAGTCACTAACAAACCTCGTGGGATGACAAGGATGCGTACTACTTCAGAGTGGTACGTAATCCTGTCTTGAAAGTCATGTTGCTAGACAACAATGAACCTACGAGCTATGGAGAAGCGATGGTGGGTCCGGATTCTGATAAATGGCTCGAGGCCATAAAATCCGAGAGAGGATCCATGTATGAAAACAAAATGTAGACTTTGACAGAACGGCTCGATGGTCGTAAGGCTATTGAGTATAGATGGATTTTAAAGGAAGACGGACAATGATGGTAAGTATCACCATTAAGAAAGCTCGACTTGTCGTTAAGATTTTTCCGACAAGTTCAAGGAGTTGACTATGATGAGACTTTCTCACTCGTAGCGATGCTAAGAGTCTGTTGGAATTATATTAGCGATTACTGCATTATTTATGAAATCTTGCAGATAGGATGTCAAAACATTGTTTCCTCGATGATTTTCTTGAGGAAAGGTTGTATGTGATACAACCGAAAGTTTTTGTCAATCCTGAAAGATGCTAATAAGTATGCAAAGCTCCAGCAATCCTTCTAAGGACTGGAGTAAGCATCTCGGAGTTGGAATGTATGCTTTGATGAGATGATCAAAGATTTTGGGTGTATACAAAGTTTATAAGAAACTTGTATTTCCAAAGAAGTGAGTGGGAGCACTATAGAATTTCCGATGAGTATGTGTTGTTAACATGTTGTTGATCGGAAATGATGTAAAAAATTTAGAAAGCATGCAGAGTTATTTGAAAAGTGTTTTTCAATGAAAAGTCTGGATTAAGCTATTTGAACGTTGAGCATCAAGATCTATAAGAATAGATCAAAACGCTTAATGGTACTTTCAAATGAGCACATACCTTGACATGATTTTGAAAATGTTCAAGATGGATCAGTCAAAGAAGGAATTCTTGCCTGAGTTGTAAGGTATGAAGTTAAGACTTAAAGCTCGACCATGGCAGAAGAAAGAGAAAGGACGAATGTCGTCCCCTATGCTTTTGTCATAGGCTCTATACGGTATGCCATGCTGAGTACCGCACCTGATGTGTGCCTTGCCACATGTCTGGCAAGAGGGTACAAAGGTGATCCAGGAATGGATCACTAGATAGCGGTAAAAAATTGTCTTTGGAGTAATAAGGACATGTTTCTTGATTATGGAGGTGATAAAGAGTTCGGCGTAAAGGGTTACAACGATGCAAGCTTTAACACCTATCCGAATGACTCTGAGTAGCAAACCGGATACGTATAGTGGAGCAACCATTTGGAATAGCTCCAAGTGGAGCATAGAAGCAGCATTTATAAGATGACATAGAAACTTGCGAAGTACATACGGATCTGAATGTTGCAGACCCGTTGACTAAAATCTTTCTCACAAGCAAAACATGATCAAACCCAGAACTCATTGAGTCTTAATCACATGATGATGTGAACTAGTTTAGTGACACTAGTAAACTCTTTGGATGTTGATCACATGGCGATGTGACCTGTGAGTGTTAGTCACATGGCGATGTGAACTAGATTATTGACTCTAGTGCAAGTGGGAGACTGTTGGAAATATGCCCTAGAGGCAATAATAAATTGATTATTATTATATTTCCTTATTCATGATAATCGTTTATTATCCATGCTAGAATTGTATTGATAGGAAACTCAGATACATGTGTGGATACATAGACAACACCATGTCCCTAGTAAGCCTCTAGTTGACTAGCTCGTTGATCAATAGATGGTTGCGATTTCCTGACCATGGACATTGGATGTCATTGATAATGGGATCACATCATTAGGAGAATGATGTGATGGACAAGACCCAATCCTAAGCCTAGCACAAAGATCGTGTAGTTCGTATGCTAAAGCTTTTCTAAATGTCAAGTATCATTTTCTTAGACCATGAGATTGTGCAACTCCCGGATACCGTAGGAATACTTTGGGTGTGCCAAACGTCACAACGTAACTGGGTGGCTATAAAGGTACACTACAGGTATCTCCGAAAGTGTCTGTTGGGTTGGCACGAATCGAGACTGGGATTTGTCACTCCGTGTAAACGGAGAGGTATCTCTGGGCCCACTCGTTAGGACATCATCATAATGTGCACAATGTGACCAAGGAGTTGATCACGGGATGATGTGTTACGGAACGAGTAAAAGAGACTTGCCGGTAACGAGATTGAACAAGGTATCGGGATACCGACGATCGAATCTCGGGCAAGTACAATACCGCTAGACAAAGGAAATTGTATACGGGATTGATCGAATCCTCGACATTGTGGTTCATCCGATGAGATCATAGTGGAACATGTCGGAACCAACATGGGAATCCAGATCCCGCTGTTGGTTGTTGACCGGAGAACGTCTCGGTCATGTCTGCATGGTTCCCGAACCCGTAGGGTATACACACTTAAGGTTCGATGACGCTAGGGTTATAGGGAATAGATATACGTGGTTATCGAATGTTGTTCGGAGTTTCGGATGAGATTCCGGACGTCACAAGGAGTTCCGGAATGGTCCGAAGGTAAAGATTTATATATGGGAAGTCCTGTTTTGGTCGCCGGAAAAGTTTCGGGGTTTATCGGTAACGTACCGGGACCACCGGGATGGTCCCAGGGGTCCATCAAGTGGGGCCACCAGCCCCGGAGGGCTGCATGAGTCAAGTTTGGGAGGGGACCAGCCCCAGGTGGGCTGGTGCGCCCCCCACCAAGGCCCAAGGCGCAAGGGAGAGGAAAGGGGGGCAAACCCTAGGGCAGATGGGCCCTAAGGCCCACCCCAGGTGCGCCTCCCCTCTCTCCTTCCTTGGCCGCCCCCCTTAGATGGGATCTAGGCTGGCCGCCACCTCTAGGGGTGGAAACCTAGTTGGGGGCGCAGCCCCTCCCCTCCCCCTATATATACTTGAGGTTTGGGCTGTCCAACACACACGAGTTCCTCTCCTTCTTGGCGCAGCCCTACCCCTCTCCCTCCTCGTCTCTTGCGGTGCTTGGCGAAGCCCTGCTGGAGTACCACGCTCCTCCACCACCACCACGCCGTTGTGCTGCTGCTGGATGGAGTCTTCCTCAACCTCTCCCTCTCTTCTTGCTAGATCAAGGCATGGGAGACGTCACCGGGCTGTATGTGTGTTGAACACGAAGGTGCTGTCCATTCGGCACTAGGATCTCCGGTGATTTAGATCACGACGAGTACGACTCCTTCAACCTCGTTCTCTTAAACGCTTCCGCTTAGCGATCTACAAGGGTATGTAGATGCACTCTCCTTCCCCTCGTTGTTGGTTTCTCCATAGATAGATCTTGGTGACACGTAGGAAAATTTTAAATTTCTACTAAGTTCCCCAACATAGGATAAAGTAGAAATATTCTGACTTGTCTTGTACTTTAAGTAGAACATGTACTCCTATATATATACCCACGAGGCTCAAGCAATACAACGATCATCATATTCCATCAATTATTTCTCTCCCTTCTAATATGGTATCTATCGCCGGCTTCATCTAGAGCTCCGTCGCCACCCCATCTCCACCGAGCGGCGTCCCCGACCTCGTGCGCGATCGTATTGATCACCCGCCCGCCACCGCGATCCGCCTCAGCTACGCAGTGCGACCGACCTGGCCGTCGGTTGCGCGCGTCTTCGCAGGCCCCGTGAAGATCGTCCCCGAGTTTAGCGTGCCTCTCCACCGATCGAGCATCGGGCTGCCGCTGTGTCGCCCCATCGGGCCACAACGTCGCCGCCCCATGGTTCTTCTCGTGGCTGCATCGACACGCGTGCTGCCGCTGCGTTGCCCCTTTGGGCTGTAGTGCCGCGGCCCGCGGTCTACCGCCGCCTCGAGTACGTCCGTTTCAGCCCGTTTCCGTGGTAGCACCGACCCTCGCACTGCCGCTGCGTCGCCCCATTGGGCCATAGCGAGCGTGGCACGCGGTCTCCGCCATCGCCCAAGGCCGTCCCCGTGGCTGCACCGACTGGCGCACCACCGTTGCGTCGGCCCTTCGGGCCACAGCGCCATGGCCCGCGGTCCCAGCCGCCGCCCCAAGGTCTTCCCGCCGTCACCCCGACCTGCCTGCCGCCACTGAGTCACCCCTTCGGGCCGTAGCGTCGCGGCCCGCAGTCCACTCCGCCGTCACGCGCGTCGATCTCCCGTGGTATGCGTCGCACCGTCTTCCTTGATGCGGGAACGCCACCGTCCGCGCCGTTCTTCGTCACGCTGTTGGGTTCCTCGCCTCCTTCGAGCATCGCCGTCACGCTCCTAACCTAGCAGCCGCCGCCGTCAGGCCGCCGCAGCTGCTCTTCTTCGGCCGCCGCCGCGACTACCCCCGTAGCCGCCGCCGCGACTACCCCCGTAGCCGCCGCCGCTGCCCGTCCAACCCCTTCGTCTTCGTCTAACACTAGCCCATCGCCAGCGTCGCCGTCATCTACCCCGACCACTTCGTCTACTCCGACAACCGCGGGCGACATCAGCCCCGCGCCGATTGACGCTGCACCCGTCGTCGAGTCCTTCTCTGCTGGCTTTTTCGATTTCTTCGACATGGCGTACAGCTCGTGCAGGTCTCAATCTACACATGCTCGATGCTGGCAACACCAAAGCATGCCTTCGTCCACGACGTGTCCCCGGGCCTGGCAAGCCTTGTGCGGCGCTTCATCAACTTCGTCTTCGTCCGTCTACGCATGCCCGGTGCTGCCGACACTGGTGCATGCCTTCGTCTATGATATGTCCCCGGGCTTGACAACCCCGGCGCGACGCATCGTCAACAACGTCTTCTCCACGAGGCACCACTACTGCGCCCATGACTAACTCGGCGCCTCTTTGCGCCCGCGGCTCCACGACGACTTCCTCGACACCGGCTACCCCGACTCGACATCGACCACAGCATTCTTCGCACGGCTACCTCGACCATGGCTCCACCACCCACGCTCTCGGATACCTCGACAACGGCACAAAGGGCTACCGCCTTGCTTGAGCAACCTCGTCGGTCGCCACTCCAGACACGACTCCGCGATGCGTCGACCGTTACGACTGTGGGGGCTTGTCCGTCGGCTTGCCTTTGGATTCTTCTTCAGTCTCACCATCTGCGTCGCTACCATTGTGACTGCGGGGAGATGTTGAGTAACGTGATTGTATTAGGAAACATATGATAAACTAGGAATATTCTGACTTGTCTTGTACTCCAAGTAGATCATATACTCCTATATATATACGCACGAGGCTCAAGCAATACAACGATCATCATATTCCACCAATTCTCTCTCTCCCTTCTAACAAGTGGCAATTGTGGACAGCACCGACCAGGTGCCATTAATCCAAACTGCAAGCAGGGGAGAACAGAGCACAAGTAGCAAATGTTGCAATACCTTTTGATTGCTCCATAGCCATGGTTGCCCACAACCAACATCTCTGCGTGATGCCTTTCTACCGCCTCGCAGAGGACGTTCCTGGCATCCCCCTCCACCACTTCAAAGACAGCATCACTCACCTACAGCAAAATCATCAACAATCTTATAATGAGCAAAAATGGTTCACTGTCCTCGCTCTAAGCATAATCTCTAACTGACAACCAATTCTCAGGACGAGCCCGGCTTAAATTTGGTCCGACTAGACTTTTCATCCGCGGGGAAATTAGACGTTAAGCTAGCTTAAGAGCTCCCTTGATGTAGGGTAAGTGTGATTCGTATTACAAACTCCTTTATATTAGGTATAATAATTGTTAGACAAAAAACTGTAGGCATAATATAGACGTGGTTTAAATTAAAGCAATGTTCAAGATCCTACGCGTCCTTCTTCTTTTGACGGGATCATACGCGTCCAGCGTCCTTCTAGTCTTGACGTGACACCGATTTTAGCAATATTCAAGTCTAGTAGTATTATATTGTACTACTACGACCAGAGCAGTACAGAAATCTACCTGCGCGCAGAGCTCCTTGGCCTTGTCGATGACGCGCAGCGAGCTTCGCTTCAGGTCCGCCTCAACGAACGGCAGCACGTCCGCGGCACCTTATTACAAGTAAAAATCGACCGATAAATCTCCGTACAAATCCGATCGAGCGCGATCCCCAATTCTGGAAACGCGTGGGAGGGAAGAGGGTGCGCACCTGGTCCGGCGAGGCCGACGGCGGACGCGGCGGTGGGCTTGGCCGTGACGACGACGAGGCGGTACTGCTGCTGCTGGCCCGGGGAGAAGAAGTGGAGGAGCGTCCACTGCAGCGCGTAGTAGCTGTGCTCGCTCTCGTCCACCCCGACCACCATCGTCATCTTGCCCTCTCCGCCCGCCGCCGGCCCTGAAGCCGCCGTCGCCCCCGTTTCCTCCGCCATGGCTCCGCCAAAGCTTGGGCTTCTCTCCTGCAACACGCTACACAGTCCTCGCGGTCTCTCGACGGGTCTGGAATGGAAGCGCAGCGGCGTGTACTCCTCATGAACCTTGCGATAATAACGTGCTTGACGGGCGCTCTGACGGGTGGGACCAGCATTGCAGAGCGCGCGCCGGTGGGCCCGGTGGCTACCTTACGTGATCTGATTCGACGGCCTGGCACGTCAGTTGAGCCTCCTGTCCTGTGGGATGCGATCGTCCTGCAGTGCCCGGTGCATTGTATTTCGCCGGCTTTGTCTGTCATTATGTCAAAGCTGTGGTGCCAGCTGCTCATCGGCAACTTGGGCTTAGTCGCCCGTTGGCAAATCATTAGGGCATCTTCAACAGACGCGCTATATAAGGCGCGTGCTGAAAAATTTTTTTATATAGCACGTGCGTGATTAAAAATAACGCTTTAGTAAAAGCTATAAAATAAAGTACGCACAAAAACGAAGCTGCAAATTAGTGCACGCGGGCAGCGGAGCTGCAAATTTGGGGCGCCGGCTTGAGCGCGCGGGCAGCTGCGCGTGAGTCCGCCAGGTTAGGTGTTGTGGTTTTGTGCGTCTGGTAAACCTCCCGCGCGCAAAAGCGCTATTTCGGCGTTGTATACCTTTTTTAGCGCGTCGCGCTAGCCTGCGTCTGTTGGAGATGCTCTTAGTGGTTGAGCCGCACCCGTGTTGCGCCGCCTCAGAGGGAGTTTGGGTGATGCCAGGTGGGGTGCGTCCTTTTATCCTTTTTATTATCTGTTCTAATGTACGAATCTATTTCTATTTGCATTTTTAAATATAACACAGTTGCATGAACTTAACTAAGTGCAACTAACTGATGATAACTGTTGCAGTGACAATTTATTCATTTGATACCTAGTACAAATTTAGCATGGAATTATCAATACCTAAGCAAAATATGCAGGCATATAAAGGTAGTTCCCGTCAAACAAACCACTACAAAATATGCTGGCATACAAATATATTTCACAATCAAGCAAAACACTACAGTGTGTTGCACTTCCAGCTCTCGGCCTCCTTGTCTATCTCTCCAGCACCGCGCGCCGAGAGGACGACGATGAAGTTGTCACAGATTGCTTCACCTCGTCCTTATCCTCGGCTCCACACGCCGAGGGAAGATGACGACGATGAAGTTGCCACAGATTGCTTCACCTCGTCCGTATCCTCGGCTCCACACACCGAGGGAAGAGGATGAAGGCAAGACTGCTCGACCTCGTCCATGTCTCCGACGTCGCGCGCAATGGTGCGAGGATGACAGCGGCGCCAGATGGGAGGAATCTCATCACATAACAAGTTACTGGGGACAATTAAGGTTGTAGTTCATCTGTGTTGGAGAGACAAGCGGCCATATGATACATACCTGATCCAGAAGGTGTATTTGCGGTAGGTGACCTAAGCTACAAGATTCTTTGCAACCTGTGACACAAACGCAAATAAAAATCTAGCTAGACAGATAATATATTTGGTATTAAACAAGGGTGACAACACTCGCAATCCTTAAATTAAGTGGCTCAAAACTACCAATCCCACCCATGAATAAAGTGGCGTCGATCTGAAACGCAGCGCCTCAAGCAATATGCATTAAAAAAGGCTTGTGTTCCATTGGACGTGAAAAACCTCGTGATTCCCTAGCCGGATGAATATAGCAAGACGATAAGGAAAACTCAGCACAAGGAAATGAGAGAAACATATTTATTTATACCCTAGCCCCAGGGGTACACCAAGTCAACCCAGCCCCGGGGTCTAGTCTTAGTTCATATGGATCTGTGTTATACTATCATGTATGTGATTTCTTGTCTATACATTATCTTACAGATCTAAAATAACTGATATAGACTTAGGTACATAAGGATGTTGTGTCTTGTCATTTACCATTTGCATCTTTTAACTGGCATACCAAGCATTCGCATACTGCATACAACCATACAGGAGAAGGTCGAACCAGTTCTGAACATGCAAATGCAACCATAAAGATGTGATGGACGATAAGCAGCAGGCAAAAAAAGTTGAGTTCTAGTGAGCTGCAGATCTATATCTTGTTTCTGGATCATCAAGTTAAACAAAGCATATGTAACTTTGTAGGAACACTGCGCTTTTTCCCAATGAAATTTGTTGCATAGTGTAGAAGAATGATTTGGTGCATCGATATGTTGCTCTCGTGCATAGGCACGTATATATGATGTACAAGATGGAGCCTCTACCTCAATCTATACAACAAACTAGAGAGGTGAGCCTAGTCAATATACATGCACAAATAACATACTCAACACCCCCCGCAGTCGAAGCGTCGCCGGTGACGCAAAGACTGGACCGAAAGCCCTCGAAGGTCGAGGTGGGTAGTCCCTTCGTCATGACATCGGCGAACTGCTGATCGGTGGGCACGTGTAGAACACGAACACGACCAAGGGCGACGTGCTCCCTGACGAAGTCGATGTCGAGCTCAATATGCTTCGTCCGTCGGTGATGGACAGGGTTGGCAGCAAGGTACACCGCGGAGACATTATCACAGTAGACGAGCGTCGCCTTGGTAACCTCACATAGCAACTCCTGAAGTAGTTGTCGTAGCCAAGAGCACTCCGCAACGGCGTTGGCCACGGCCCGGTACTCAGCCTCGGCGCTCGATCGTGAGACCCTGGGTTGTCATTTAGACGACCACGAAATCAGAGAGGGGCCGAGGTAGACGCAGTAGCCGGAAGTGGAGCGTCGAGTGTCGGGACACCCAACCCAGTCGGCGTCGGAGTAGGCGACAAGGCTGGTGTCAGGTGATGCCGTCAGGGTGAGACCTATGGCTGTGGTGCCACGTATGTACCGAAGTATACGTTTCACGAGAGCCCAATGGGTGTCACGAGGAGCATGCATATGAAGGCACACCTGCTGGACAGCATACTGAATGTCCGGACGCGTCAGTGTGAGGTACTGAAGCGCACCGATGATGGAGTGGTAGAAGGGGGCGTCGGACGCCGGAGAACCCTCGACGACGGACACCTTAGCCTTCGTGTCGACAGGCGTGGGAGCAGGCTTGCAGTTAAGCATGCCCGCTCGCTCCAGAAGCTCGTAGGCGTACTTCTGCTGGTGCAGGAAGAAGCTAGTGGCCCGGCGCACGACCTCGATGTCGAGGAAGTAGTGGAGAGCCCCCAAGTCCTTGAGGGCGAACTCGGTGCCGAGGCGAGCTGTGATCTGCTGAAGTAGCGTTGGCGAGGATGCAGTCAGGATGATGTCGTCGACATACAGTAGGAGGTACGTGGTGGCGGGGCCCTGGTGATAGACAAACAGGGAGGCATCGGACCGTGTGGACCAGAACCCCTGCTGCTGAAGGAAGGCCGCGATCCGCTGGTACCAGGCTCGAGGTGCCTGCTTCAATCCGTAGAGAGAACGGGAGAGCAAGCACACATGGTCCGGATAGTCGGTGTCGACGAAACCAGTAGGCTGCTGACAAAACACCTGCTCGTCGAGATGGCCATGCAAGAAAGCATTGGACACATCGAGCTGGTGGACTGGCCAGGCGCGAGAAACAGCAAGCTGGAGAACCGCGCGAATCGTGCCCGGTTTGACAACCGGGGCGAAGGGTCAGTGAAGTCCATGCTGGCACGCTGGCGAAAGCCGCGCACCACCCAACGCGCCTTGTAGCACTCCAGAGAACCGTCGGGGCGAGTCTTGTGGCGGAAGACCCACTTGCCAGTGATGACATTGGCACGGGGAGGCCGCAGAACAAGCTGCCACGTACGGTTGCGATGCAGGGCGTCAAACTCCTCACGCATCGCAGCTAGCCAGTTCGGATCCCGAAGGGCTGCGCGAGCGGAGGTGGGGAGCGGAGACGGCGCCGAGGTAGATGCGGCACACGTGTACTCGTCCGACGTGTAGCGCGTGCTGGGACGAAGTGTCCCGGTCCGAGCCCGAGTGACCACACCAGTGTCGGGGGCGGCCGCAGCGACGGGGGCCACATAGGGGAGCGGCCGAGGGGGCCGCAGCTGGAGCGCACGAGGGGACCGCAGCTGGAGCGGCCAAGGTGACCGCGGCAGGGGCTGCGGGACGGGGGCCACGGCAGGGGCCGCGACGACGGGGTCCGCAGTAGGGGCCATAGCAGGGGCCGCAACAACAGGGGCCGCCGGCGCGGGGAGTGCGGGCAGGGCCGAGTCCGGTGCGCGGCTGGGCGGTCTGCCAGAGGTGGAGGCAGGGGCGAACCGCGCCGCGGGAGACGCCGAAGGTGACTGTACCTGCTGAAACGGGAACACCAGCTCATCAAAGTACACATGCTGCGAAGTGAAAATGCGGTGGGACACTGGATCATAGCACCAGTAACCTTTGGTGTTGGGAGGATAACCAAGGAAGATGCAAGGAAGCGACCGGGGAGCGAGTTTGTGAGGAGCAGTGGATGCGGTGCTAGGATAACAGAGACACCCGAAGATGCGAAGACCATCATAAGATGGAACCGCATCGAAGAGGAGCCAGTGAGGAGTGTAGTTCCAGCGGGAACGACACGGGCGAATGTTAATAAGGAGGCTGGCGGTCACGAGCGCGTCCGGCCAGAACCGAGGAGGCACGTAGGAGTGGAAGAGCAACGTGCGGACACAGTCATTAAGAGTGTGAATGACGCGCTCAGCACGACCATTCTGCTAGGACGTGTAGGGACAGGTGAGGCGAAAGATGGTGCCGTGGGACGCAAGAAGATTGCGGACGGCAACGTTGTCAAACTCATTACCATTTCAGTTTGCAAGGCGAGAATAGGACGACTGAACTGTGTGGTGACATATGAATAAAAGGTTGTGAGTGTGGCAAAAGCGTCGGACTTGCGACGGAGAGGGAATGTCCACACATAATGAGAAAAATCATCCAATATCACCAAATAGTATAAGTAGCCCGTGTTGCTCGCAACCGGGGATGTCCAAACATCACTATGCAATAACTGAAATGGAAAGGTGGAAATGTTTGTAGACTCGCTAAAGGAAAGACGAACGTGCTTGCCAAGACGGCAAGCCTCACAAGTGTGGTCCTCAACCTTATTACATGAGAAAGAAAAACTCTGAAGAATCTGACGCATAACGGTGGAGTTGGGATGACCGAGGCGGGCATGCCAAAGATCGACACTAGCGGCGAAGGCGGTGGGACGACGGGTGGTGGCGGCGCCGGAGGGATGCACCGGGTAAAGGTCGTCCGGGCTGTCACATCGGTGGAGTACCATCCGTGTACGGGCGTCCTTCACAGAAAAACCGATATCGTCAAATTCAACAGTGATAGGATTCTCACGAGCAAGGCGACGAACAGAAACAAGATTAGTGACTAAGTCAGGAGACACAAGAACATTAGACATATTGACGGGAGTAGAAGTAGAGGGAAATGACATATGACCGACATGTGTAATGGGTAGGAAGGAACCGTTACCAACGGTGATGCGAGTGGGAGTATGAACGGGAGTGGAAGATGTGAGGTTACCGAGATGAGCAGTCATGTGAGCGGTGGCGCCTGAGTCCATGTACCAGTCAACTCCGCCACCATAGTTGCTTGGTGACGAAGCCGAGTGCGGAGCAACGAGGAGGGCCGGATCCCACGATGGTGGCACCTGGGGAGGGAGAAACCCTCCGTAGGCCGACGCGGGAGCGACGCTGTAGGCCGGCGCGGCACCGTAGGTAGGCACGGGCACGGCGCCGTAGCCGCTGTAGGGGGCGGCGTTCTGCGCGGTGAAGAGCGCCTGGCGGCTCGCCGGACGAGGCCCGAGGATGCCCGGAGCGGGAGCCCGCGGAACCGGCATCGAGTACGCGTGTACGACACCCGTCCACCGGGTGGTGTCGTAAGTCCAGGGTGGGGTGGCCTGCTGCTGCTGCTGACGAGGAGCCCCCCTTGCGCCTGTTTGCGACCGCCCCCGCGGCGGTTGCCGCAGCGCCCGCCACCCTGCTGCGGCTGCTGGGGGGCAGCGAGGGGCACGGGCGGGAGGGGGTAGAACGTCCCTGGAGGCGCGGGGGGCGCCGGCTGGTGGCGGGGCATAGGCGCGTGCGGGGCGGCCGGTGTTGGGGCGCCACGTGAGGTGCCGGCGACGAGGGCGTGGTGCTGCACGCGCTTCTTGACCCCCTTCATCCGGCGCTCCTCCAACCGCAAGTATGCCACAAACTTGGGAAAGGAGGGCTCCGTGATGAGGGAGAGGTTGGAGGCGGCGTTACCAAAGTCCTCGTTGAGGCCGGCGGTGAGCGTGCTGAGGAGAAAGTCGTCATCAACCTTGGCGCCGATGTCACGGAGCTCGTCCGCCAACGTCTTCAGGCGACGGCAGTAGTCATCGATAGACTGATGATCCTGATGACGGTCAAAAAATTCCTGCTGCAAGAAGACACGACATTGAAGCTTGTTGTCGGTGAAGAGGCCGTTGAGCTTGACCCACACGGCGCGGGCGTCATCGCCATCGCCCACGACCGTGTGAAACAGGTCCTTCGAAATGGTGATGAAGAACCACCGGATGAGCGTGGCGTCGATCGCGGTCCACTCAGAGTCGCCCACCATGGCGCGAGAGTCGACGGAGCCGTCAACGTGATCCACGAGATTGTTCTCGCGAAAGAGCAGTGAGAAGTATGTTTTCCACACGAAATACGTGGCGTCGGTGGCATCGAGGACGAGGGGACCCGGTCGTGGATGTTGATGTCGCGGATGTCAGCGGGGTCCGATCCGGCGAAGGGGTTGTAGGAGAAGGAGCCGGAGGAAGTCATGGCGGCGAGGTGTGGCGCGGCACGAGGTGGCAGCTGCGGCGTGTACCAAAGCGGGCTGGCACGTGGTGGAGCGTGCAAACACGGGCGGCAGCAGCGCAGATCAGAAGAAGCCAGCGATGCGGGAGTGAGATGTTGGATTTATAAAGCTACATCAATTTACCAGGAGCAGTACGTGCATGCAAAATCGATCAAGCAAGCTAACGATGTGGGATTGGGAGGCGCTAGTGACACGGGCACAGCAGCCGCTACAGGGGATCGATAGCACTACGCGGGAACGGGAGGTGCGAGCGATCAGAAGCGGCGGGTAGGATGCGGCGCGGCAGGAAGGAGAGCCGGCGGCGCAGGGGAGCGGCGGCGGCGGCGGCTGGAGATCGCAGCGGCGGCGGCGGCGGCTAGGGTTAGGCGGAAGCGGTAGGGGATCGACTTACAATAGATACCATGTAGAAGAATGATTTGGTGCATCGATATGTTGCTCTCGTGCATAGGCATGTATATATGATGTACAAGGTGAGGTCTCTACCTCAATCTATACAACAAACTAGAGAGATGAGTCTAGTCAATATACATGCACAAATAACATACTCAACATATAGGTTGTCTTTCCACATATCTAAAAGGGAACCGAAAGCCTAGTAACCCTGAACGTCAAAAAGCTTGCAAGTATTGAAAAGACAAGACATATAATATATTTTTAAAAGACAACATGGATGGTCTAGAACCAGAAATTCACAACATTTAACATTGGCTAAAGGAGATGATCAAATTAGTGGTACACATGTTCCATTTCTAAAACCAAAACAATGTTCAACGGCCGCTGCCGTGCTTTTCATGGTTTGACTGAGGCAACATCTTTTTTCCAATTCAGATTGTTATATTAACTCTGAAATTCTGTTCGCGCCATATGTTACTTTCTATAGTTCCTGTTATTATTCGTCTCTCACCAGCTATGAGAAAGATGGGGTTTTCTTTCTTGCTGATTTGTCAGAAGAGCAACCTGTGTTAACTAATGATTGTTTGCGACAAATTTCTCTAAGAAAAAGGCATTCTTATGACATAACCGTATGATCTTAGTTCACTAACCTGAAAAGCATTTAATAAAAAAGTACTGAATGCAATGATTACCGTTTCAACTTGATATTATCATATACAGGCAGAAGAGGTATGTTACTTCATTTTACTGCTTTCTACTTACAGTGCATCCCGATGGTTACATACCATGTGTACCCTAGCTGGTTTGGTGGCGGGCGCTGAACCCTGCCGGTCGACGCTGCCAGCGGTGGAGAGAGGAGCGACCAGCAAGCATAGCAACCATGGCTACGAATTGAGATCCATTACAGGCTAGTATCTGAAGTAATAAGGTAGCTATTAACCGAAAGGCGTGCTAGCATATATTCCAGCAAACGCAGCTATCCGAGCATATAATAGGTTGGAAATTTTGCTAATACAGAAAATTTTGAGCTATAGTTTTAGATAAACACAGTGACAAGCTCTGCTATAGTTTGAGAATTCAGAAGGACATCAACCAGCTCTTCCTCAAGTGTCCTGCGAGTGAATTCATACAGGCTCGACCATTTGAGCATCTATAGGAGACAATTTGTTACCAGCAAGAAATCAAAGTGCACTTTGAATAACAAAAATGCACTTAATCCATAGTGGCAAATTTCAATAGTGCTTGATGTTTATTACCTCTTTCCGCACAAAGTATCATCATGTTTCTCTAGAAAATAGATCAGATAGAACAAAAAACTTACAGAAAAGTCCAGTAGTGTCAATTGAAACTCATCAAAGAATCAACACATGAGCTAAAAATAAAATAAAATAGAGGTGACCGGACGGACAATTCATTTGGCAGATGCACCTCGCCACATCAGGCAAATGATCAAATCTTCCTTGCACTCTACTCTGAGACTGCTATTTGGTAAGTGGAAGCTTTTGCCTATGGAAGTATTGATGCTTTCTTATAACTTCCTAAATAACCTTAGCAGCTGGTGTTTTGAAAGTGCGTTATATCGACTAGAGAGGGGTGAATAGACGATTTTTATGAATTCTTCACTGAGGAATTTGCGGGTGAGGAAATTCCTTAGCGAAGAACTACTTGCAGCGGAATAAGTACTCAAAAGTAAACATAACAGAACACAAGCATAGTCATCATGATGAAATGAAGACAAGCACAGAGTACGGAAAGGGTAAGCACATGATAACACAGGATGAAGACAGACAGACTGAAGAAATTGAACCGAGGAAATTGAGAAAGTCTTCAGTCAAAGTCTTCAAACACAGATATGAGGAAATGAAAGAGTTGAGGAAATAGAACCCGTAAGCTTGGTGAAGACAATGATTTGGTAGACCAGTTTCAACTGCTGTCTCAGTTGTACATCTGGTTGGAGCGGCTAGGTATTTAAACCTAATGACACACAGTCCCGGACACACAGTCCTCACCGTATTCTCCTTGAGCTAAGGTCACACAGACCTCGCCCAATCACTCGTGGTAAGTCTTCAGGTGACTTATGAACCTTCACAAACTTGGTCACTCGGCGATCCACAATTCCTCCTGGATGCTCTAGACCATGACGCCTAACCGTCTGGAAGAAGCACAGTCTTCTAAGGTAACAAGCGTCGGATCCACGCAGGATCAATCTCTTCAGTGATGCTCAATCACTTTGGGTTTGTAGGTGTTTGGGTTTGGGTTTTGGTTTTCCTCACTTGATGATTTTCACTCAAAAAGTCCTCGGAGGATGGGATGCTCTCAAATGACAAGTGTCAGTTCTCTCTCGGAGCAGCCAACCAGCTAGTGGTTGTAGGGGGCGGCTATTTATAGCCTAGGGAGCAGCCCGACATGACAAGACATAAATGCCCTTCAATGATATGACCGTTAGGTGGATAAGATATTTTGGGACAGCTGGCGCGTAGCACAACAACGGTCGGAAATTTGAGGCTCAAATTCCTCAGGGCTATCATGTTCCTCATTGTGTAGGCAATCCGCACTGGCGAATTCCTAACTCCTCAGTCAGAACAAATTCCTCAGAGGCCAGAAGAATTTCGTCTCTGTCACTGAAGAATATGACTGAACTGTATGAGATTGCCAATGGCTTCACTCGAAGGGATTCGTAGGTGTAGGATTTTGAGTTGAGCATCACATGAAAAATTTTCCTTAGTATTTCCTCGACCCCCTTTAACAGTAGGGTGTTTCTTATGACTCAAGAAAGAGAAAATGAAACTACGAAAACAAAAGTCTTCATGCTTCATGTTCCTCGAATGAATACCAAGTCTTCAAGGTCACATCAATTTCTTCACTTTCAAAGTCTTTAGTCGAAGAACGTCATTTTTAGGGGTCGACTTTCTCTGTAAATATCAAACTCCTCATAGACTTATAGACCTGTGTACACTCATAAACACATTAGTCCCTTAATCTATAACTCTTCAATACACCAAAATCACTAAGGGGCACTAGATGCACTTACAATCTCCCCCTTTTTGGTGATTGATGACAACATAGGTTAAGTTTTCAACGGGGATAAACATATGAAGTATAAATACTGATATTGAGGAATTTGATTGCAAGATATAGAAGAACTCCCCCTGAGGATGTGCATAGTGATGAATTTTCTTTTGAAGCAATGCACACTTGAAGAGTAGAATCATGGAGATCTCCCCCTGTATCTTGTAATTCATACACGCATTTGACATATCATATGAAGAATTTGAAATGCATGATGAAATATGGTGACTGATGTAATTCAGCATGCGTGCATTAAAATATATGAGGAATAAGCATGCAGAAAAACACATCAAAAGTATCAGAGCACCATCGGGTTTAAGTTTACACATCAAGAGTTGTAACTTAGCAAAAAAATGCCCATATAGACAGACCCGCTTGAAGACTAACTCAAAATTCTCCCCCTTTGTCATCGAATGACCAAAAGGATTGAAAATGAGGACTAACGCCCCTGAAGAATATCAAGTTGATGAAGGAGCGCCAGCGTTATTGGGGTCGTTTGTCGTTGAAGGGCCTGCCGCAGTGTCGTCCAAGTCTTCATACTCGTCGGTATCGCGCGATGAAGAATATGAGCTGGACACCAAAGAAGGAACCTTGACCTTTTTGAATTTCTTCGGTGGAGGTGCAGACCAGTCAAAATCTTCCTTGAGACCCATTTTCTTCAGATCTTCTTCACCATATAGATGTGATAGAACAGCCCAGGTGTGACAGAAGACTTCATGGAGGTAGTAATGGTTTTTCTTCACTGCATTGTGTGTAGCAATCATGTTGTGAAGAAATGAACCAAACTGACGCTTAACCCATTTATGGTTTCGATCCACCTTCTGGTGAAGACTAAGAAGAAGCTCACGGTCAGTCATCACACAAGGAGCAGTGGCTTGAGGATTTGGCTTTGAAGCATTAGCGGCAGAATCATGAGTGGCAGAGTCATCATTGGTGGAATAAGATGCAGCTTTGCGAAACTGACCATCCAATGGACGAATGCCTTCATCAATGACAACGGGAGCCTTGCCCTTTTCATCAGTTGAAGTAAAAGCATGCTTGAGGACTTCAATCGGGGGCAGATAGCTGAGATGATTCTGAAAATCAGCCTTGTAGTTGAGTGAAGACCTTGTCCAGAGGAATCTCATAATCCAAGGTGCATAAGGCTTCAGCTCAAATGGAGAAAGTGCAGCATTTGCCAGAGTCCTCATGAAGAAATCATGATAGTTGATAGGAATGCTATGAATGATGTTGAATAGCAGATTCTTCATGATGCCAACTATTTTCTCATCAGATGAGTCGTGGCCTTTCATGGGACTCATTGTCCTCGTTAGAATGCGATAGACGGTTCTGGGCACATAGAGTAAATCCTTCACGGGGAATTTGGTCCTTGGGGCTTGACCGGGCTTTAAAGGCTTCATTAACAGTTGCATGTAATGAGCTGTGAGTTCTAGTTCTTGATACAGGCAGCGAGCTCCTTTACTGGTGGACTGATGGGCAGGGCATGAAGCAATTCAGAGGCCGGTGCCTTATAATGAGTATTGTCGGTCATCCAGTCCAAGACCTAGGTGTTGATATCTTTAGAATCACCTGTGATATGCAATGTAGCGTAGAACTAAAGAATAAGCTCTTCATTCCAATCAACAATGTCAGAGCAAAAGTTGAGGAGGCCTGCGTCATGAAGCACACTGAGCATAGGAGAGAAGCAAGGTAATGATTCCATATCGACATGAGGAATATGCTCATGGTAGAAGATTTTGTCTTTGCTGAAAAGTAGTGAAGAGTAGAAGTTGGCCTGGCTTGCAGTCCAGAAACGCTTCCTTCTTAGACGAGCAGAGTCATAAGGATTGTAGTCAGTGAAAAACACGTGCTCGCCGAAGAAATCATCAGCCTTGAATTTTTGCTTCTTCGAGAAGGGATCCTTTGGCTTGGGGCGAGGAGTGTCAGTCAATTGCATCACAACCTCAGGGATCTCGATCTCAGGTTCCACAGGCTGAGGAATTTCAGGTACTTCTTCAGTGGCAGCCCGGGACTTCAATTCTTCATTTGCATTTTCATCAGCACTAGTGGCTGGAATTTCTTCATGTATGGATGGAGTTGCACGAGGTTCTTCTGATTCCATTTGAACTTCAATTGTCATTGGGGACTGAGGAATTTGTTGAAGAGGTGTGAACAGAGGAGAATTGGGGTGCTGACTTTCTGAAAAGTCATCATTCAACACAGGTGTGGTGCATTCAATGTCCACATCAACTTCTTCATACATTTATTCAACGCCGGCCTCTTCAGCAGTAAACTGAGGCATGGGCGATGAGATAATTGGGGTTGAAGGGATTTCATCCACTTCAATTTCTTCATCCAACTGCTCTGACGAAGCAGCAGAGGGATTCTCTTCATCGGATTCACTTGGAATCACATAGTCTTCATCAAAAGGAACAAGGTCCTTGGATGGTATGGTTGAGATAGGAGCAACATCAATGGGGTTTGCAAACGAGCTTGTCAATGGTTTCATCTTCTTCGGGGCTGAAGAGTCTGATGAAGTTGATGCCTTCCTTTTCTTCACTGCTGCACGCTCTGCAGCCTTGGTCTTCTTCACATCTGATGCAGATGGAAGGATCGGTGTTGGTGTAGGCGCAGGAGGAGCAGAGGAATTTGATTGAATTTCTTCAGGCGCAACTGATGCAGTTGCCCTGACTTCTTCTTCTTCTTCAGGCACACCACTAGTGGATGCCCTAGCAATTTCTTCAACGGCTGGAATGCAGTCATCAACCCTGGAACTCACATTTTCTTCAGCAGCCTGATTTTCATCAGCGGTGCTGGCATGTTCTTCAGTCGGCTGAGCAGATGCTTCAGCCTGAGGAATTTCCTGTTGCGTTGGGGTTGCAACATTTGAGGTGAAGTTGTCAGCAAGTCTCACAAAATGAACCTTGGCTCCAAGCCAATCAGCGCGGTATGCGTCAAATTCATCACCGAGTTTCTTGATCTCAATTTGAATAGTGACAAGTTCTTCAGTTGTCATAGAGATAACGTGTTTCTTTAGATAACGCTCCTTCTTGTACTGCGCTTTTTTGATTTTCCTGGCCTTCTCAAACTTCCATTTCTCTTCCTGTATGAAGTGAGTCAGCATATGACTTTGGCCAGGAGTCAGCTTGAAGTCAGGCATGGGAGTGTTGGGGTCCTTGTGCCAAACATCAATGTATTCAAGGATTAACTTTGGATACAAAAGCAGAGGCACACTTGTGCCCTTGGCTCTAGTGGCCCTGACTTGCCTGTCTCTGATGATTTCTGCTAGTTCTTCATCATCAGCCTCATCATCATCAGATGGTACTTGGAAAGCAACTTGTTTCTTGTGAGGACTTGGTCTAGGACCTCGTCCAGCAGTGGTCTTCTTCTTCAGAAGAGAGGGAGCAGCTGAGGAACTTGGAGCAGCTGAGGAACTTGCAGAGGCTCCTGAGGCAATAGATATGCCTGTGGTCCTTTGGCATGTGGCAAGATGCACAGGTGCAGAGGATTTGGTCGGAGCAGCTGAAGACTTTGGCGGAGGAGCTGAAGATTTTGAAGGAGCAGGAGCAACGTGAGGAATTGGCCGTGGGGGCTTTGAGGAATCTGGCCGTGAGGGCATAGCTGAGGAACTCGGCCGTGAGGGCATTGCTGGTGAAGTGCTTGGCTTGTGAGCAGGCTTCTTTGGCATGGCCTTCTTCGGCTTTACAGAGGCCTCAACAGCAGCAGCGGCAGTAGAGTCTTCATTGAATTTCCTAACTGCATCTTTTGCTTGTTTAGCCAACTTGGCCTGGCGCTTGGCCCATTCTTCAGGATAGTCCTCACCGCGCTTGAGACTGGTGGGGTCAGCTATTTAGCCAGGTGCCAATGGAGGTCTTGAGCATGGAGGGGTAACAACGAATTTCTTCATGTACTTTGGAGTAACATATCTGTACTCCCTCCATTGTTTTGCCCATCTCCTTTCAATCTTTTGAATGCGCACCTTCCACTGATTTTTATCTTCCTGAGGGGGTGTGCAGTACCCAGCATAGATGTCCTCAGGGATTTCAAAAGCAGTGTTGACCTCAGGCCTCTTTCCTCCTTTTTGTGGCTTCTTACCATCAGCCTTTTTTTCAGACGAGGAAATTGAACAATTGAACTCTCTGAAGAAGTATACAAATTTTCTTCGAGGAACACTGCAAATGAGTTATGTTGATGAGAACCTAGTGATTCATCAGCGGACATGAGTACCTGTGAACAGAGTATAGTTGCGAGGAATTTGGAGAGGTCATATGCGTTCACAGAAGGTTTTTCAAAAAGAACAAGTTTGCGGAATTTGACCAGATGAGTCTTGAAGAGTTTCACTAAGCGTTCTTTGTCTAAGGTTCCAGAGTTATACAGATCAGAAATCCACACAATTGAGGAATCTTGAAGAAAAATATAGCTTAGAGAAATGAATGAAGAACAAATGACATGTGAGGTGTTTAGTGTGTGAAGAATTGAAGAAAAACACCTTTGAAGATTTTGTAGAAACCATTTGAATCAAAGAGGACAGTAAAAGTAACTTTTAATTACCCTGGACGAAGAACATGACGAACCGGGATGTGAAGATGTGAAGTTCGTCAGTGCAGATCTTCCACGCCCTAACTCGGCAGAGGAAGACATCTACGGCGGCGGTGGAGTGAAGATTTCCGCGGCCGGCGCGAGTACGACGGCGACGAGGTCGAGGCAGCGAAGCTCTTCCTCACCGGCGACGATGATGTAGCGGCGGCGCTAGGGTTTGAGAATCTTGAGCGGGAGTGTGGTCGAGCGGAGTAAAAGAGAAGTGAGGAAGGGGAGGGGGTATTTATAGCCACGGTGAAAAATTGTTTGCCCGGAGAAATTGGACGAACGTGCCCCTGCTCATTCGCTTGACATGTGTCACCCAGGTACTGAGAAGTGGAGAACGTGTGAGATCGTGGGTGAATGGATAAGTGTTGTCGAGGGATGTGGAACGGTTTGAGCGGCAAAACCAAAAAATTGGATAAGATAAGTTTTAACGTTTCGTTCGCAAATCTTCAGCTGACAAGGACACAGTGAAGATTTTGAACGAGTTTCAAATAGAACGCACATGAAGAATTTATGAATAGATTGGGTTGAGTATAGCATAGAGGGGGAAGTGTCCGATCACGTTCACTTAGCAGAAAAACCAACTTGAAGAAATAGCAATAAGTGAGTGCTGTAGAGGACATAAACTCTCATATATATATATAGGGTCGCGCTATTCGTCATCCTGGGTGAGGAATAGTTATTCTTCACCCCCCTCTATTTTACCATCAATGCACCGTAATTTTACGTGCCGTAAGTTTTATCTTATTTCCAACGTAAAAAGAGACCGTAAGAAAATGTATAATCACCGTAAAAAAATATTTCATGTTTTGTAAAATTACAAACGTAAAAACATAGTCTAAAATACACATAAACTGTAAATTTTCTTGTCTTATGACCTATATTTTTTATTTTCTTATGTCAAATTTTAAGTAGTCAATCAATAGAAATGTAAATATTTGAATTCCAAACATAATTTAATTAGAAAATGATTGTAGGATTACCTCGAGTGAAGAATAACTTATTCTGCACCCTGGATGATGAATGATAACACTATATATATATATATATATATATATATATATATATATATATATATATATATATATATATATATATATAGGGAAAATAGATACTACCACCTAGTGGTAGTTACCCCTACTTTTTTAGCCATCCGATCATTCCTGGGTGTGGTTCTTGATTAACGGGTTCAGTTGTACTAAAACTAATAAATTTCTCTCTCCACACCCGGAAAGTTTGAAAAAAAATGGAAGCTACCGATATTTTTGCATGGCTTCGTATATAGCTACCCGGCCGTTCCCAATAACCTAGCTAGCTTTCGGATCTGGCATCCGACCTCTTGCATGCATGCACTCGTATAGATCCTCTTCTATGCGTCTCAATAAATTTTGTTATGGCCCAATGGTGATTACAACCAATTCAGTTAGGAGCACGGGATGTTACAAGGTATCCAACCATCTATGCAGCTGATATACAAAGTACTCCTACTGTTCTTGATTCATTTATTATTTTGACAGATTTTCTTTGTTCATCTTCAACAATGTATTCCATGATTCTATGATCCATTACGGCTGCCGGGATGCATATGGCCATCCGGGACGGTGATCTGCTCGGCGGAGACCACGACGACCAACTGATGTACATAGCCATACGTGTGACTGCTCCGGCATGGTGTTCGGCGGTGATGACGATGACGAACTGATGTATATAGCCATACGTGTGATGGCCACGCCGACGGATGCTCCAGACGACGGCCGGCAACGACATCGAACACCTATACAAGGCTGCTGCAACATTGTAGACTGCGCCACAGCGACGAACGGCTGCTTATTCCAATGCGTCAAACGACGACTACAAACCCACTCCGCCATTGTATATACATACTCCTTGTATATACATACTACATACTCCGATGTGTATATGAAGTTATAGATTTGTACACGCATGGTCATAAGCATGCACAACAACCAGGCAAAGAGGCTACGTGATGGAAAAGATTCTTGGTTAGTAGTCACTTTTTGCTTGAAAGTGTAATAGTACATGCATAGATATTTCAGTTTGCTTCAAAGTTTAGTACGTCCATAGATACTTAGTTTTGCACCGCAGATGTATGCATTTTTGCCGCCAAGCAATCTCATCATATATTGTACTTGTACATGTAGAGAGAACATAATGAATATACTTCTTTCAGTATATCTAAATATCTACAAGTATTTCTTTATTTAGAGATACTCCTTATATTTGGAGTATATACTCTTTCTCTTCTTCTTTTTTGTTGGAGATACTACATACTTTCTTTAAAACATACTCTCACCAGATACTCAATTCTTTATGAAATACCATATACTTCATACTACTTTATGTTTTATACTACATACTACCTTGTCATATTAATGTACTTTTTTTGCGAATTTATGAATGTACTTCATATATTAAAGGGAACGTCTAGGACACACGTATTGAATTAAAAATATGTGTCATGCACAAAAAGGTACATGCTGCACATTCCTAATGGAAAATATACACGTACTACATACTCCATACTCTGCTAGTTATATGTAAACTCCATACTCCAAGTATACAGCAGTATACTCCATGTGGCCAAAAAGTTGGTACATACTATATTATAATTTTTTCAGGAAATTCAGAAGTTCACACTATAGACTCCATATTCCATACTACATATTTGACTATTTCTAAGGAAAGGTCTTAGGTACGTATTCACTAGGAAATTTTCTTCCACCAAAAAAGAGAAATCAGTGTATACTATTTATTTGGCTATTTCTAATGAAATCACTGGAAAATTTTCTTCCACTTAACAAGAGAGTAATTAGCGTCAGCGTGCTTATCCGATGGATAGTTTGTTCAATGTACAGGAAATGAGGAGGTGGTTGAACAAACTTATCACTTGGCCGATTATTTTATTCCATAAACTAAATTAATTACTCCGGTTTGGATTTCACAGCGCCCGTTAAGCCAATCTCTCTACCCGGTTGACTCAAAGGTGGAGGACACGTGGAGGACAAACAACTAGGTGGTAACTATCACTGGTGGTAGATAAAATTTGTCCTATATATATATAACCAATGAAGAAAAATGACGGAAACAATGAAGACAATGCAAAGTTGAAGAAAAAAATGAACAACTGAGGAATTTCAAAACTGAGGAAAAACTCAATTTGAAAATTTTCAATTTTGGTGGTGGTGTGACCCACCGTATAAGAATGATGATTTCAGACACCGCGTATAATTGTCGTAGGGCTCTGAGAATCAAATTCTTCGTTAATTTCTTCACACTTAGAGTGTTATTCTTCATTGATTGAAGAAAAACGTTTCTTCATGTGTTGCACATCTAAGTCATCAATTTTGCATAAGTGTTAGGATGAGTGTCCTTTTCAGAGAACATTCGAAGATTTTAAGATATTTAGCTCACACCGCAACTTGCTAAATCTCTTCTCATCCAAGGGCTTCGTGAAGATATCGGCTAGCTGTTCTTCAGTCTTCACATGCTTAATAGAAATGTTGCCCTTCAACACATGATCACGAAGAAAATGATGACGAATCTGAATGTGCTTTGTCTTCGAGTGCTGAACTGGGTTGTGAGCAATCTTGATGGCACTCTCATTGTCATAGAAGAGATGCACATTCTTCACGTTGACGCCATAGTCCTTGAGAGTTTGCTTCATCCACATCAATTGAGCGCAGAAAGAACCAGCAGCAATGTACTCAGCTTCAGCAGTAGACAGTGATACGCAGTTCTGTTTTTCGAGGACCAACATACCAAAGATCGTCCGAGGAAATGACATGTACCATATGTTGACTTGCGGTCCACACGATCACCAGCATATTCAGAGTCAGAATATCCACTGAGATCAAAAGCCGAGCCCTTGGGGTACCATAATCCAAGTGTTGGTGTGCGAGCTAGATATCGAAGAATATGCTTCACAGCCTTATGGTGTGATTCCTTCGGTGTAGCTTGAAATCGGGTACACATGCAAACACTAAGTATAATATCTGGCCTAGATGCACATAAGTACAATAAAGAACCAATAATGGAGCGGTATACCTTTTGATCGAAGTCAATACCATTTTCATCAGTGCATAGATGGCCATTTGTGGGCATTCGAATTTTGACACCTTTGCAATCTTGCATGCCGAATTTTCTCAGTACATCCTTGAGGTATTTCTCCTGAGATATGAATATGCCATTGCGCTGTTGACGAATTTGAAGACCTAAGAAGAATTTCAATTCTCCCATCATAGACATTTGATATTCTTCACTCATCATATAGGAAAATTCATCACTATAACGTTGGTTAGTATAGCCAAAGATAATATCATCAACATATATTTGGCACACAAACAATTCACCATCATAAGATTTAGTGAAAAGAGTAGGGTCGAGTGAACCGGGTTTGAAGCCTTTCTTCATGAGGAATTCCTTCAAAGTATCATACCACACCCGTGGGGCCTGCTTGAGGCCATAGAGGGCCTTATTGAGTCTGAAGACTTTGTCAGGATGCTTTGGATCTTCAAAACTTGGAGGTTGAGCAACATATACTTCTTCCTCAAGCTTACCATTGAGGAATGCACTTTTCACATCCATTTGATATAAAGTGATATCATGATGGTTAGCATAAGCAAGTAATATGCGAATAGCCTCAAGTCTAGCAACAGGTGCAAAAGTTTCATCGAAATCAATTCCTTCAACCTTTGTGTAGCCTTGAGCTACTAGCCGTGCTTTATTCCTTACCACAAGGCCATTTTCATCTTGCTTGTTGCGGTAGATCCACTTTGTGCCTATGATATTGTGCTTGCGAGGGTCTGGACGCTTGACCAGTTCCCAGACGTTGTTGAGCTTGAATTGATGTAATTCTTCTTGCATAGCTTGAATCCACTCAGGCTCCATAAATGCTTCATCTACCTTAGTGGGCTCTATGATAGAGACAAAAGCATAATGCCCACAAAAGTTAGATAAATGTGAAGCTCTTGAGCGTGTGAGAGGACCTGGTGCTTTAATGTCATCGATGATCTTTTCAACTTGCACTTCTTTTGCAACGCGAGGATGAGCTAGTTGTCGTCGAGGAATTTGATCAGCATTTTCTTCAGCACCATTTTCTTCAGTATTTTCTTCAGGTGCATTAGCTCGACATTCTTCATGTTCTGGAATGAATTCTTCAGCAGATTCTTCGGTAGGAATGACATCCTCAGTAGCCTTGAACTTGATAGTTTCCTCAGGTGCTGGTTCATCTAACACGAAAGGTAGGTGCTCTCTTTGCGAGCCATTAGTTTCACTGAACCGCACATCTACATTTTCAACAACTTTGTGAAGAACATTGTTGAAGACTCTATAGGTGTGCGAGTCCTTTCCGTAACCAAGCATGAAACCTTCATGTGCTTTCGGTGCAAATTTTGAGTTGGGATGAGGATCTCTAATCCAACATTTAGCACCGAAGACTTTGAAATAACTTACATTGGGTTTCTTGTCAGTGAGGAGTTCATAGGCAGTCTTCTTGAAGAATTTGTGAAGATATACTCTGTTTATGATGTGGCACGCAGTATCAATTGCATCAATCCAGAAACGACGAGGTGTTTTGTATTCATCAAGCATAGTGCGAGCCATCTCAGCACGAGTCCTATTCTTGCGCTCCACGACGCCATTCTGCTGAGGAGTATAAGGAGTAGATAACTCATGAGTAATACCAAGTTCATCAAGATAGTCATCAAGACCAGAATTCTTGAACTCAGTTCCATTGTCACTTCTGATGTGCTTGATCTTCACACCAAAGTTGGTTGAAGCCTTCGAGGAAAATCGTTTGAAGATTTCATGCACTTCATGTTTGTAAGTAACAATGTGTACCCATGTGTATCGAGAGTAATCATCAACAATAACAAAGCCATATTGAGATGCATCATTTGAGACTGCAGAATAATGGTTAGGACCGAAAAGATCCATGTGAAGCAATTCAAATGGTCGAGTGGTGGTCATGATAGTCTTCACTGGATGCTTAGCCTTTGTCATCTTCCCAGCTTCACAGGCTCTACATAAGTGATCCTTGAGGAATTTGACATTCTCAATGCCAATGACATGCTTCTTTTCGCAAGCGTGTGCAAATTCCTCATGCCTGCATGGCCAAGTCATCGATGCCAGAGCCAGCCTTCTGAAGCTTTTGCAAGTAGGCACACGGCTGGTTGTGGTCCTGTAGAGAAATCAACAATATACAAGTCTCCTCTCCTAAAGCCTTCAAAGACTTTGGAATTGTCAGCTTCCATGATCACAACACAACGATACTTGCCAAAGACAACTACCAAATCAGGATCGCAAAGCATTGAGACAGACATGAGGTTGTTGAAGGAAATATGCCCTAGAGGCAATAATAAAGTTACTATTTATTTCCTTATACCATGATAAATGTTTATTATTCATGCTAGAATTGTATTAACCGGAAGCATAATACATGTGTGAATACATAGACAAACAGAGTGTCACTAGTATCCCTCTACTTGACTTGCTCGTTGATCAAAGATGGTTAAGTTTCCTAGCCATTGACATGAGTTGTCATTTGATTAACGGGATCACATCATTAGGAGAATGGTGTGATTGACATGACCCATTCCGTTAGCTTAGCACCCGATCGTTTAGTATGTTGCTATTGCTTTCTTCATGACTTATACATGTTCCTATGACTATGAGATTATGCAACTCCCGTTTGCTGGAGGAACACTTTGCGTGCTACCAAATGTCACAACATAACTGGGTGATTATAAAGGTGCTCTAGAGGTGTCTCCGAAGGTACTTGTTGGGTTGGCGTATTTCGAGATTAGGATTTGTCACTCCGATTGTCGGAGAGGTATCTCTGGGCCCTCTCGGTAATGCACATCACTTAAGCCTTGCAAGCATTACAACTAATGAGTTAGGGTCCGCACGCTTAACGTTTCGATGATAGTTATTATGAGTTTATATGTTTTGATGTCTCGAAGGTTGTTCGGAGTCCCGGATGTGATCACGGACATGACGAGGAGTCTCGAAATGGTCGAGACATGAAGATTGATATATTGGAAGCCTATGTTTGGATGTTGGAAGTGTTCCGAGTGAAATCGTGATTTTACCGGAGTACGAGAGGGGTTACCGGAACCCCCGAGGACTTAATGGGCCTTAGTGGGCCTTGGTGGAAGAGAGAGGAGGCGGCCAGGGCAAGGGCCGCGCCCCTCCCCCCTAGTCCGAATAGGACAAGGAGAGGGGGACGGCGCCCCTTTCCTTCTTCTCCTCCACCTCTTTCCCCTCTCTCTCCTAGTCCAACAAGGAAAAGAAAGGGGGGGTCCTACTCCCGGTAGGAGTAGGACTCCTCCTGGCACGCCTCTCCCTTGGTCGGTCGCACCCCCCTTGCTCCTTTATATACGGGGGCAGGGGCACCCCATAGACACAACAATTGATCTGTTTGATATTTTAGCCGTGTGCGGTGCCCCCTCCACCATAGTCCACCTCGATAATACTATAGCGGTGCTTAGGCGAAGCCCTGCATCGGTAGAACATCAACATCGTCACCACGCCGTCGTGCTGACGAAACTCTCCCTCAACACTCGGCTGGATCGGAGTTCGAGGGACGTAATCGGGCTGAACATGTGCTGAACTCTGTGGTGCCGTGCGTTGGGTACTTGATCGGTCGGATCGTGAAGACGTAATACTACATCAACCGCGTTGTGCTAACGCTTCCGCTTTCGGTCTACGAGGGTACGTGGACAACACTTTCCCCTCTCGTTGCTATGCATCACCATGATCTTGCATGCGCGTAGGATTTTTTTTGAAATTACTACGTCCCCCAACACTCTCCCCTCTCGTTGTTATGCATCACCTTGATTATGAATCACTTGGTACTTGTGAACCGTGCCTTATGGGCAAGATGACCAAAACGCCGTTCTCCGGTACTATGGAGAGAGCAACAGATTTGTTGGAAATCATACATACAGATGTATGTGGTCCGGTGAATGTTGAGGCTCGTGGCGGATATCGTTATTTCCTCACCTTCACAGATGATTTGAGCAGATATGGGTATATCTACTTAATGAAACATAAGTCTGAAACATTTGAAAAGTTCAAAGAATTTCAGAGTGAAGTTGAAAATCATCGTAACAAGAAAATAAAGTTTCTACGATCTGATCGTGGAGGAGAATATTTGAGTTACAAGTTTGGTCTACATTTGAAACAATGCGGAATAGTTTCGCAACTCACGCCACCCGGAACACCACAGCGTAATGGTGTGTCTGAACGTCGTAATCGTACTTTACTAGATATGGTGCGATCTATGATGTCTCTTACAGATTTACCGCTATCGTTTTGGGGTTATGCTTTAGAGACGGCCGCATTCACGTTAAATAGGGCACCATCGAAATCCGTTGAAACGACGCCTTATGAACTGTGGTTTGGCAAGAAACCAAAGTTGTCGTTTCTGAAAGTTTGGGGCTGCGATGCTTATGTGAAAAAGCTTCAACCTGATAAGCTCGAACCCAAATCGGAGAAATGTGTCTTCATAGGATACCCAAAGGAGACTGTTGGGTACACCTTCTATCACAGATCCGAAGGCAAGACATTCGTTGCTAAGAATGAATCCTTTCTAGAGAAGGAGTTTCTCTCGAAAGAAGTGAGTGGGAGGAAAGTAGAACTTGATGAGGTAACTATACCTACTCCCCTATTGGAAAATAGTTCATCACAGAAACCGGTTTCTGTGACGCCTACACCAATTAGTGAGGAAGTTAATGATGATGATCATGAAACTTCAGATCAAGTTGTTACTGAACCTCGTAGATCAACCAGAGTAAGATCCGCACCAGAGTGGTACGGTAATCCTGTTCTGGAAATCATGTTACTAGATCATGATGAACCTACGAACTATGAAGAAGCAATGGTGAGCCCAGATTTCGCAAAATGGCTTGAGGCCATGAAATCTGAGATGGGATCCATGTATGAGAACAAAGTATGGACTTTGGTTGACTTGCCCGATGATCGGCAAGCAATTGAGAATAAATGGATCTTTAGAAGAAGACTGACGCTGACGGTAATGTTACTGTCTACAAAGCTCGACTTGTTGCGAAAGGTTTTCGACAAGTTCAAGGGATTGACTACGATGAGACCTTCTCGCCCGTAGCGATGCTTAAGTCTATCCGAATCATGTTAGCAATTGCCGCATTTTATGATTATGAAAATTGGCAAATGGATGTCAAAACTGCATTCCTGAATGGATTTCTGGAAGAAGAGTTGTATATGATGCAACCAGAAGGTTTTGTCGATCCAAAGGGAGCTAACAAAGTGTGCAAGCTCCAACGATCCATTAATGGACTGGTGCAAGCCTCTCGGAGTTGGAATAAACGCTTTGATAGTGTGATCAAAGCATTTGGTTTTGTACAGACTTTTGGAGAAGCCTGTATTTACAAGAAAGTGAGTGGGAGCTCTGTAGCATTTTTGATACTATATGTGGATGACATATTACTGATTGGAAATGATATAGAATTTCTGGATAGCATAAAGGGATACTTGAATACGAGTTTTTCAATATAAGACCTCGGTGAAGCTGCTTATATATTGGGCATCAAGATCTATAGAGATAGATCAAGACGCTTAATTGGACTTTCACAAAGCACATACCTTGACAAAGTTTTGAAGAAGTTCAAAATGGATCAAGCAAAGAAAGGGTTCTTGCCTGTGTTACAAGGTGTGAAGTTGAGTAAGACTCAATGCCCGACCACTGCAGAAGATAGAGAGAAAATGAAAGATGTTCCCTATGCTTAAGCCATAGGCTCTATCATGTATGCAATGCTGTGTACCAGATCTGATGTGTGCCTTGCTATAAGTCTAGCAGGGAGGTACCAAAGTAATCCAGGAGTGGATCACTGGACAGCGGTCAAGAACATCCTGAAATACCTGAAAAGGACTAAGGATATGTTTCTCGTTTATGGAGGTGACAAAGAGCTCATCGTAAATGGTTACGTTGATGCAATATTTGACACTGATCCAGACGATTCTAAATCGCAAACCGGATACATGTTTACTTTGAACGGTGGAGTTGTCAGTTGGTGCAGTTCTAAACAAAGCGTCGTGGCGGGATCTACATGTGAAGCGGAGTACATAGCTGCTTCGGAAGCAGCAAATGAAGGAGTCTGGATGAAGGAGTTCATATCCGACCTAGGTGTCATACCTAGTGCATCGGGTCCAATGAAAATCTTTTGTGACAATATTGGTGCAATTGCCTTGGCGAAGGAATCCAGATTTCACAAGAGAACCAAGCACATCAAAATACGCTTCAATTCCATCAGGGATTTAGTCCAGGTGGGAGACATAGAAATTTGCAAGATACATACGGATCTGAATATTGCAGACCCGTTGACTAAGCCTCTTCCACGAGCAAAACATGATCAGCACCAAGGCTCCATTGGTGTTAGAATCATTAATGTGTAATCTAGATTATTGACTCTAGTGCAAGTGGGAGACTGAAGGAAATATGTCCTAGAGGCAATAATAAAGTTATTATTTATTTCCTTATATCATGATAAATGTTTATTATTCATGCTAGAATTGTATTAACCGGAAACATAATACATGTGTGAATACATAGACAAACAGAGTGTCACTAGTATGCCTCTACTTGACTAGCTCGTTGATCAAAGATGGTTAAGTTTCCTAACCATTGACATGGGTTGTCATTTGATTAACGGGATCACGTCATTAGGAGAATGATGTGATTGACATGACCCATTCCGTTAGCTTAGCACCTGATTGTTTAGTATGTTGCTATTGCTTTCTTCATGACTTATACATGTTCCTATGACTATGAGATTATGCAACTCCCGTTTGCTGGAGGAACACTTTGTGTGCTACCAAACTTCACAACGTAACTGGGTGATTATAAAGGTGATCTACAGGTGTCTCCGAACGTACTTGTTGGGTCGGCGTATTTCGAGATAGGATTTGTCACTCCGATTGTCGGAGAGACATCTCTGGGCCCTCTCGGTGATGCACATCACTTAAGCCTTGCAAGCATTACAACTAATGAGTTAGTTGCCGGATGATGTATTACAGAACGAGTAAAGAGACTTGCCGGTAACGAGATTGAACTAGGTATTGAGATATCGGCGATCGAATCTCGGGCAAGTAACATACCGATGACAAAGGGAACAACATATGATGTTATGCGGTCTGACCAATAAAGATCTTCGTAGAATATGTGGGAGCCAATATGAGCATCTAGGTTCCGCTATTGGTTATTGACCGGAGACGTGTCTCAGTCATGTCTACATAGTTCTTGAATCTGCAGGGTCCGCATGCTTAACGTTTCGATGATAATTATTATGAGTTTATATGTTTTGATGTATCAAAGGTTGTTCAGAGTCCCTGATGTGATCACGGACATGACGAGGAGTCTCTAAATGGTCGAGACATGAAGATTTATATATTGGAAGCCTATGTTTGGATGTCGGAAGTGTTCCGAGTGAAATCATGATTTTACCGGAGTACCGGAGGGATTACCGGAACCCCCGGGGACTTAATGGGCCTTAGTGTGCCTTGGTGGAAGAGAGAGGAGGCGGCCAGGGCAAGGGCCGCGCCCCCTCCCCCTAGTCCGAATAGGACAAGGAGAGGGGGTGGCGCCCCCCCTTCCTTCTCCTCCACCTCTTTCCCCTCTCTCTCCTAGTCCAACAAGGAAAGGGGGGGTCCTACTCCCGGTAGGAGTAGGACTCCTCCTGACGCGCCTCTCCCTTGGCCGGCCGCACCCCCTTGCTCCTTTATATACGGGGGCAGGGGGTACCCCATAGACACAACAATTGATCTGTTTGATCTTTTAGGCGTGCGCGGTGCCCCCCTCCACCATAGTCCACCTCGATAATACTGTAGCGGTGCTTAGGAGAAGCCCTGCGTCGGTAGAACATCAACATCGTCACCACGCCATCGTGCCGACGAAACTCTCCCTCAACACTCGGCTGGATCGGAGTTCGAGGGACGTCATCGGGCTGAACGTGTGCTGAACTCGGAGGTGCCGTGCGTTGGGTACTTGATCGGTCGGATCGTGAAGACGTACGACTACATCAACCGTGTTGTGCTAACGCTTCCGCTTTTGGTCTATGAGGGTACGTGGACAACACTCTCCCCTCTCGTTTCTATGCATCACCATGATCTTGCGTGCGCGTAGGAATTTTTTTGAAATTACTACGTTCCCCAACAGTTGTATCCTAAGGACTCGACAAGCATAACTTTGTCCATGTGTCGATCCTTTGAGATCGCAACCTTACCTAGACCCAATACCTGACTTTTGCCTTTGTCAGCGAAGAGGATATGCTTCAGATGCGATGGTGATAAGGGACCACCCATCAATAGATTCTTGTCACCAGTCATGTGATTTGTACATCCATTATCGAGGACCCACTCAGTGGCTTTGGGTTGATCATCCTGCAGATGAATTTGTGCAGCTTACGAACTCATATACTTCATCAATGAAGAATATGACATCAGTTCATCAGATCAATTTCATCAAGTAACAGAACAGATAAAGCAGTATGAGGACGTGAGAAATGAAAGTTCATTTCTTCATGATTAGCCTGCGTCCTTTCAGGCAATTTCAGGTCTCCAGCAAATTCTTTAGACGTTTTAGCACGTCTGGAGACCTGACCCTGCATAAGAGATTAGTTCTTTTAATCACCACCCACATCTGAAGGGGTGGCAAAGAGTTCATCACTCTGCGAGCTCCATATGAGAAAGGTGGCATAGAAGCCGACCCATTTCGTTTCACATAAGAGGAGTTAGGATAAGCATATGAATAAGCAGAGAAATTCTTCGAGGACTTATGAACATAATGGTTAAAAGAATAATGCTCATATTCATAGCCCTTAGCTCTTCCATGCGAAATAGAGTTATTAGCACGATGATATTCATATGAGGACTTTGATCCTTTTGAGGAATTTGGTCCATAGGAAGAATTTGATTTGGGGTTCCTATTCTTCACAGGTGGTGTCCTGAGGACATTCACCTGAAGACTTTCAAGGCACCTTTTGGGAACCCAGATTTTCTTCATAGGGGAACCGTTCCTGCAGTTAGTGCCAACATATTGATAACCCACAAGTATAGGGGATCGCAACAGTTTTCGATAAGTAAGAGTGTCGAACCCAACGAGGAGCTAAAGGTAGAACAAATATTCCCTCAAGTTCTATCGACCACCGATACAACTCTACGCACGCTTGACGTTTGCTTTACCTAGAACAAGTATGAAACTAGACGTACTTTGTAGGTGTTGTTGGATAGGTTTGCAAGATAATAAAGAGCAAGTAAATAAAATGTAGGGGCTGTTTAGATTAATAAACAATAAAGTAAATATAGCGAGTGTGGAAAAGTGGTGGTAGGAGTTGCGAAATTGTCCCTAAGCAATTGACTACTTTACTAGACTGATAGCAAGTATTATGTGGGAGAGGCCACTGCTAGCATGTCATCCCTGACTTGGAATTCTACGCACTTATGATTGGAACTATTAGCAAGCATCCACAACTACTAATGTTCATTAAGGTAAAACCCAACCATAGCATTAAGAAATATTGGCCCCCCTTCAATCCCGCATGCATCAATTTCTATGCTAGGTTGAAGCTTCTGTCACTCTTGCCCTCCAATACATAGTCCTATCAACATACAACTAACCCTATGGTGTGATCCATGCGCGCTCTCATATGATGGGCACCAAAGGACAGCAACATAACCACAAGCAAATTAAATCAATCATATCAATTCATCAACCACCGATAGGACAACGAAAATCTACTCAGACATCATAGGATGGCAACACATCATTGGATAATAATATGAAGCATAAAGCACCATGTTCAAGTAGAGGGTACAGCGGGTTGCGGGAGAGTGGACCGATGTAGATAGAGCAGGGAAGGTGATGGAGATGTTGGTGAATATGGTGGAGGTGTTGGTGTAAATCGCGGTGATGATGATGGCCCCCGACGGCGTTCCGGCGCCACCGGAAGCGAGGGGAGAGAGCCCCCCTCCTTCTTCTTCTTCCTTGACTTTCTCCCTAGATGGGAGAAGGGTTTCCCCTCTGGTCCTTGGCCTCCATGGCATGGGAGGGGCGAGAGCCCCTCCGAGATTGGATCTATCTCTCTGTCTCTCTCTGTTTCTGTGTTTCAGATTCTACCCTTTCACCATTTCTTATATTCCCGGAGATCCGTAACTCCGATTAGGCTGAAATTTGAACACGATCTCTATCCGGATATTAGCTTTCTTGCGGCGAAAGAAGGGCATCAACTGCCTTACGGGGTGGCCACGAGGGTCAGGGGCACGCCCCCTGTCGGATTTCGGGTTTCGGCAGACCCTTGAGGTTCGAACACTGGGGTGCGCGTGGAGATTTCGCTTCCTACCTACCTGCACCCCTCCGCCTCGCTAAGATCTAAGCTATGGAAAGAACAACACAAGGAACACAGGGTTTATACTGGTTCGGGCCATTGTTGTGGTGTAATACCCTACTCCAGTGTGTGGCGTGGTGGATTGCCTCTTGGGCTGATGATGATGAATGATACAAGGAAGAACAGCCTCGCGAGGGTCTGTCCTTGGCTGGGGCGATGAACTGCTGGGAGGAGTTCAACCACCCTTCTCTCTCTCTCTCATCGAACCCCCCTATCAAACCTCTTCTCTTTAACCTCTCCTCCTTTACCTCTCCTCTTGAACCTCTCTTCTTTGCCTCCCTTCTTTTGGCTTCTTCCTTGCCTCTCTTCCTTTGTGGGTGGCTGGTCCTATTTATAGAGGCCCTGGTCCTCTTCCCAAATATCGAGCGGGAAGGGAGCCAACAATGGCGGGCTAATTTGAAGGTGGACAGCTAGTACTAGCTATCCTGACAAAAGTAGTCTTCGCCTGCACCAAGCTCTGGTGGTGACGCCGTCTTGGGCTCCACAGTGACCTCCGTCTTGCAGTCCTCCTGGTCCTGGTCTTGTTGCACCGAAATGGCAACCTTTGCATGATGCCTCGGTACTCCACGGCTGCGCTTGCTCCCTTTGCACCAAAGAGGAAAGGAGGACACTGCGCAGGCTGGCACCTGCCTGGCGCCCTTGGTCGTCATGGCTTGCGTCACGGGCACCTCGTGAGGTACCCCGCCTTGATCTTTCTGCCTCCTCGTCAGCCAGCCTGGTGAGGCCGTGCCTGAGGAAGCTCCGCGTCGTCCGCCCCGCGAGGCTTGGCCCCTCGCGAGGGTCTTGGGTCTGTGTTGACGAATATGGGCCATGCTGGGCCCCCTTTTAAGCCACGCCGCAGGCCGCAGGCAGGCAAGTCTGGGGACCCTCGTTCCCAGAACGCCGACAGTAGCCCCCGGGCCCAAGGCGCGCCCGGGCTTGGCCGTGCAGGGAGGCGGAAGGGCAAGAGCGAAGCACCGTGGGCCCTAACAGCCTGCAGTCTTGGGCGCCGCATGGCGGTTGATTGGACGTGGGCGTCTCCACTTCCCCATGGCGCCTCGGCAACTGCACGGATTGGACAAGTCCCTGCATGCAAAGCGGGTCATGATTACCTGTGATAGTGGGGGCTGACGGTTGGCCCTCGCCGGCTATAAGTACGGATTGGCGCACGCCCTTCCAGCTCATTCCCCCTTGCTTCTCCTTCTTCTTCATGGCCCCGGCGAGGAGGTTCTCGGCCGCAGAGAAGGGGAAGGCTCACCGGGTAGAGCCTGCCTCTTCCCCGCCCAAGTGCGGCCGAGGGCGCCCTCGCAAGCATCCTGTGGCCTCCACGGCAGCTCCCCGCGGCCGCGGAGACGATTCCCAGCATGGTGACAGCCGGGCTGCTGCAGCCGGGGGCGCGCTTTGGTCGCGCGTCCCCCTAGGCCGCGCTTTCGTGCTGCAAAGGTGCTGCCGGAGTTCATCGTGTGGTCGGCGGAGCCGACTAGCACCCGGCTTCCACTTCCTCGCTTCCTCCTCGACGAGCTTCCGGCCGGCGCCCCGGGCGGCCTCTGGCTCTAGGCTGACGGCTGCTGCAGCCGGGCCTCATGGGCTTCACTGGAGGTCTCCACAGCTGGGAGCTTGGCCTTGGCCCGCGGTTGGCAGACGTTTGCCCGCGCGCGCGGCCTGAGGCGTCGATGCACCCTGCACTTCAAGTTTGACGGCGATGCCACCCTCTATGTGAGGGTGTTTGGGGAAGATGGTCGCCACGCGGGGTGCTGCCCTGAGGACGACGACCACGGCCGGGAACCCAGCTCCGACGACGATGGAGAGGACAACGCTCGCATGTCTGGCGGCGCTCAGGGTTCCTCAAGCTTCTCCGGTTCTTCTTCAAGTGGCGAATCTTCTAGCGGTGGCCGTGGTCAGCCTCCACGCCGTCGTATCTGCTTGGGGGTGGTGGCGTGTCTGCCCGCTGTCGCGCCTCGGTGAAGCGTGAGAGGGAGTCTGCCTGAGCCCCTGGGGCGGCTCGAGTCCTCCCTGCAGGCCGGTGTGAGGCGGGCTGCGCCTGACTTGTTCTTTCTTTTCCTTTTTCCTACGCAAAAAGACAGTAGTGTGGAGCCCCGCAGGGGCGTGTTTGGGTTATTGCTGTTAATCATCGTTGCTTCCATTATCGTGCCTTCCGGCTACGTGCCCGCGCGTGGGTAGTTCCCGGCCCCAGCCGTGGGGGGCGACCAACCCAGGCCCTATGTTCATGTCGCGGTGCCCATGGGGCACGGACTGGAGGGGTGCTCCTGTGATGGACCCAGGTCGCGAAACCCTTGAATGACTAGGATAGGAACACTCGCGAGGGCGCTCGGCTGCCCCCCTCACTCGCAAGGCCTTGCAAAAGAGAAATTGAGGCAGGAGAGCGAAAAGTCGAAGAACCACTAGCTAAAGACGGCAACAAGTTCAATAAAACCTCGAATGAGAAGGAACAAGCCAACTGCGGAAAGCAAATGAAAAGCCGCGTCCGGCACCTAATCTAGGCTTCGACGTCTTCTCACCAGCACGGAGCTAAGTGCTGCCACTGGGCGTGGGAGGGAGCCCCAGGGCCTGAGGCCGGCGCTCCTGAGACTCCGGGGCGTGTACAACCCCAACTCATTATTACGTGAGAGTGTCACGGGTGGCGAGCTTCACAGGCGTTGGCCTTCTTCACAGGCTCCGGGCCTTTTCCAAAACGCGACAGCTTCACAAGCATTCGCCTTCTTCATAGGCTCTGGGCCTTTTCCAAAACGCGACAGCTTCACAGGCATTCACCTTCTTCACAGGCTCCGGGCCTTTTCCAAAATGCGACAGCTTCACAGGCATTCGCCTTCTTCACAGGCTCTGGGCCTTTTTAGGGGTAGAAACTCCGGAGGTGCTAGATGTTCCATGCGTTCTGGACTGGCGCCCCCTCCTGAGTCTCCAAGCGCGCGGAGCCGGGCCTGGAAACATGAACAACTTTGAACGGGCCCTCCCACATGGGAGAGAGCTTGTGCAGCCCCTCCCTGGAGAGAACCCGCCTGAGAACAAGGTCTCCTACCTCGAGAGTTCTGGGGCGGATGCTGCGACAGTGATATCGCCGCAGTGCTTGTTGGTACCTCGCCGCTCGCAGCGCGGCTTCTCGGTGACGTTCCTCCCCCAGCACGAGGTCCATCCCCCGCATGGCGTCCTGCTGCGCCTCGTCGAACGCCAGGACCCGCGCGGAGCAACGTCTGACCTCGTGAGGGAGGACCGCTTCGGCTCCGTAGACCAGGAAGAACGGGGTCTCTCCAGTCGGCTTGGTCACGGTTGTGCAGATGGACCACAACACGGACTGAAGCTCGTCGTACCAACCTCTGCCGCAGGCCTCCAGCTTCTTCTTGAACGTCCTGGTCTTGAGGCCCCTCAGGACCTCCGCGTTGGCTCGCTCGGCCTGGCCGTTGCTTCGGGTGTGCGCCACCGAAGCATAGCATATCTGCGTTCCAAGATTAGCACAATATGTTTTGAAGTGGTTACTGGTGAACTGCGAACCGTTGTCCGTGATGATGCGGTCCGGCACCCCGAACCGGCTCACGATGCCCTTGATGAACTTGACCGCGGAGCCCGCGGGAATGGTGCGGCCAGCCTCTACTTCAGCCCACTTGGTGAACTTGTCCACGACGACGTAGAGGTAGCGGTAGCCCCCTGGCACCCGAGGAAACGGGCCCAAGATGTCCAGCCCCCAGACTGCGAATGGCCACGAAAGGGGTATAGTCTGCAGGCCTCCTGCTGGCTGATGGATCTGCTTGGTGTGGAACTGGCAGGCCTCACAAGCTTTCACTAGTTCGACGACGTCATTGAGCGCGGTGGGCCAATAAAAACCCACTGTGAAACGCCTTGCCGACGAGGGTCCGTGATGATGAATGATGTCCACAGTCTCCGCCGTGTATATCTTCCAGCAGTTCCTTCCCTTGCTCCCTGGAGATGCAACGCAGGGATACATCGTTTGGTCGCTTCCGGTAGAGCTCTCCATCCTTGATGCAGTATGCCGCGACCTGGCGTGCCACTCGCTCCGCTTCCTCCTCCTTCTCCGGCAGGGTCCCTTGTGTTAAGTAATTCCGGAGCTCCATGATCCAACATCCCTCCTGAGGTTCCATCGTCAGGAGCAGGCGTGCTCCTGAGGCCAGGCCACAGGCAGGGGCTCCTGAGGCAGGTGGCTGGGGGAGCTCCTCCCGGGGCTGAGCCATGTTTGATAATGACGGCAGGGCCGAGGGCTTGAAGAGCCGCTCCTCGAAAACGCCAGGCTCCTGAGGTAGCCGCCTGGACGCCCGTTTGGCGATGTCGTCGGCCTCCTGATTGGTGCCACGGGGCACATGCTGCAACTCCAACCCCCAGAACTGCTTCTCCATCCTGCGGACCTCCGCAAGGTAGGCTTCCATGTGCTCATCTTTCGGCTCATACACCTTGTTGGAGAAATTGACAAGGAGCTGCAAATCTCCCTTGATGGTGAGGCGTTTCACCCCCAGGGCAGCTGCAGCCTTCAAGCCCGCTATTAAACCCTCATACTCCGCTATGTTGTTGGAGACCTTTTCACCTTGCTGGAAACAGAGCTGCACAGCGTAGTAGAGCTTGTCCTGAGTGGGCGATATAAGCACCGCCCCAGCCCCAGCGCCATGCCTGGTGAACGCCCCATCGAAGTACATGACCCAGCCTTCTGGTGCCTCACTTCCCGAGGAGAGGGACCGATCCTCGTCGGCCTTGAGGCCCGGTGCCTCCGTCCATTCTGCCACAAAATCCGCCAACGCTGCTCCCTTGATGACTTTGGTTGTGCTGAATTCGAGCTGAAACGCTTGCAGTTCAATGTTCCACTCAGCGACCCTTCCAGCTGAGTTAGGGCTCCTGAGCACTCTCTCCAGGGGGTATGACGAGACGACCTTGATGGGGTGACCCTGAAAATAGTGCCGCAGCTTGCGCGAGGCCACCAGTAGCGCGAGGAGGTGTTTTTGAGGCATGGGGTACCGTGCCCTCGCATCCCGCAACACCGTGCTGACGAAGTACACCAGGTGCTCTACGAGGTTGGGTGCATCAGTGCTGGCGGCTCCCTTCGGAGACCATGGCGCTTCTTGAGGCGATGAGGCCTTCTGAGGCTGGCCATCTGGGGGAGGGGCCTCTTCCGCCTCCGGTGCACTCCTCTGCGGCGGCTGATCCTCCTTAGCCGCGGTGGCGGTTTCTGTGGGTCTTTCTTGTTCCTACTTTGCCTTGTCCCGGGCTGCTGCTGCGGTTTTGATTCGACGTTCCTCTCTAACCGCCACCAGGGCTGCGCTGGCGGAGTACGGAGTGGCGGCGAGGTAAAGCACCAGGGGCTCTTGAGGGCGCGGAGCCACCATGACCGGTGGGCTGGTCAGGTATCTCTTGAGATCCTGGAACACCTTGTCGGCCTCTTCAGTCCACTCAAAGGGCCCCTTTTTCTTCATTAGCTGGAAGAAGGGCAGCGCTCGTTCCCCCAACTTGGAGATGAAGCGCCCTAGCGCGGTCACGCGCCCAGTGAGCTTCTGCATTTCTCTGAGGGTCTTTGGCGGGCTCATGTCTTCCACCACCTTGACCTTTTCCGGGTTAGCCTCGATGCCTCGGTGGGACACGAGGAAACCCAAGAGCTTGCCCGAGGGGACTCTGAACACACACTTCTCTGGGTTGAGCCATAGGTTCACTGCGTTGAGGCTCGTGAAGGTTTCCTCAAGGTCTTGTATCAGGGTCCTGGCCTCCCGAGACTTTACCACAATGTCATCGACGTAAGCTTCAACATTCTTCCCGAGCTGCGGGCCCAAGGTGATGTGCATCAGCCGTTGAAAGGTCGCCCCTACGTTACGCAGCCTGAATGGCATGCACGTGCAGCAGTACACCCCACATGGGGTTAGGAAGGCTGTCTTTTCGACGTCTTCCACCGCCATCTTGATCTGGTGATACCCAGAAAAGGCATCCAAGAAGCATAGCAGGTTGCATTCCGCGGTGGAATCGACGATCTGGTCGATGCGGGGAAGCGGGAATGGATCTTGCGGGCATGCTTTGTTGAGGTTGGTGAAGTCGACACACATGCGCTCCTTCCCTCCCTTCTTTGGCACAACAACAGGGTTGGCCAACCAATCCGGGTATCGGACCTCGCGAATGACCCCAGCGGCTTCTAATTTGCGGGTCTCTCGGACGATGAAGGCCTGCTTTTCTGTGGACTGCCGCCTGGCCTTCTGCTTCACAGGGCGCACGTTGGGGCACACGTTGAGGTGATGCTCGATTACTCTCCTAGGGATCCCTGCCAACTGGTCAGGCTCCCAAGTGAATACCTTCTTGTTTGCACGCAGGAACCCGACCAGGGCCTCCTCCTGCTCGGGTTCGAGGTTGGCGCCTATGGTGAAAGTGGCGTTGGTGGACCCGTCCTCATCGACGGGTATCTGCTTGGTTTCTGCCTTGTCTTGGGTGAACAACTATTTCTTCTTGGCGGGTGCAGCCCCCTTGGGCTCGGGGTCTCCGAGTCGGCGGGCTGCACCGACGCCACTGTCTTGAAGGCGAGCTTGAGCACCTGCAGCGCGTCTCCGGTGTCCCCGTGCACGGTGAGGACACCGCTGCTCCCGGGCATCTTCATGAGGTTGTACGCCGGGTGCGTCGCGGCCATGAATTGGGCCAGCGCTGGGTAGCCGAGGATGGCGTTGTAGGGGAGGCCGATGGGGGTGATGTCGAAGTCGACCAGCTCCGTGCGGAAGTTGTTGTAGGTGCCGAAGGTTACTGGGAGCCGGATCTGTCCCAAGGAGCTGGATGATCCGCCCCAACGCTTGAGAAGGGCTGGCTGGGTTGCAGCCGTTCCAGGGGTATGCGGAGGAGATCGAAGGCCTCGACCGAGAGCACGCTGAGGCCCACACCACCATCGATGAGAGTTCTGGTGACGGCCACCTGGCAGATGGTGGGGGTGCACAGCATGGGGAGCACACCCGAGCAGGCCGAGTTGGGAGGGTGGTCCTCCGAGCTGAAGGTCAGGCCGGCCTTGGGCGCCGCCCGGTCCGGGAGAGCCCCCTGCCGCGTAGAAGTGGCACTGACCCGGCGGATGAACGGCTTGACGTGGTGACTTGTAGGCGGCGCCTGCGAGCCGCCCAGGAGGGCCATGACGACCGGGGGTGTTGGTGTAGCGCGATGGGCGGGGAAGAGGCTGCGGGGCTCTTCCCAAGAGGCCACGGAGGCTGCCGGCGGGTGGAGCAACCATGTGCGCGGAGCACCGGTGGGGCCATGGGGAGCCAGTTGGCCATGACCCTATCATCACCTCCAGCTTCGAGGAGGGTCTCCTCGCTCACCAGCAGAAAGGCCAGCGGATCTGTCGCGCCGCCGTAGCGCGGCGGCGTCGTTGGCTTGAACTTGTCCGGCCACCGTACCCGTTGCAGGGCTAGGGTCGGGGCTCGGAGCCCCCTGGCCCCCGTGCTGGCGCCGGCGGCCGGAGCAGGCGATGCGCTACTCATCGCAAGGCAGGCCGTGGTGGTGGCATAAGAGAAAACTCCGGTGCACCCCTACCTGGCGCGCCAAATGTCGGATTTCGGGTTCCGGCAGACCCTTGAGGTTCGAACACTGGGGTGCACACGGAGATTTCGCTTCCTACCTACCTGCACCCCACCGCCTCGCTAAGATCTAAGCTATGGAAAGAACAACACAAGGGACACATGGTTTATACTGGTTCGGGCCACCGTTGTGGTGTAATACCCTACTCCAGTGTGTGGCGTGGTGGATTGCCTCTTGGGCTGATGATGATGAATGATACAAGGAAGAACAGCCTCGCGAGGGTCTGTCCTTGGCTGGGGCGATGAACTGCTGGGAGGAGTTCAGCCACCCTTCTCTCTCTCTCTCTCTCTCATTGAATCCCCCCCTATCGAACCTCTTCTCTTTAACCTCTCCTCTTTTACCTCTCCTCTTGAACCTCTCTTCTTTGCCTCCCTTCTTTTGGCTTCTTCCTTGCCTCTCTTCCTTTGTGGGTGGCTGGTCCTATTTATAGAGGCCCTGGTCCTCTTCCCAAATATCAAGCGGGAAGGGAGCCAACAATGGCGGGCTAATTTGAAGGGGGGCAGCTAGTACCAGCTATCCTGACAAAAGTAGTCTTCGTCTGCACCAAGCTCTGGTGGTGACGCCGTCTTGGGCTCCACAGTGACCTCCATATTGCAATCCTCATGGTCCTGGTCTTGTTGCACCGAAATGGCAACCTTTGCCTGATGCCTCGGTACTCCGCGGCTGCGCTTGCTCCCTTTGCACCAAAGAGGAAAGGAGGACACTGCGCGGGCTGGCACCCGCCTGGCGCCCTTGGTCGTCATGGCTTGCGTCATGGGCACCTCGTGAGGTACCCCGCCTTGATCTTTCCGCCTCCTCGTGAGCCAGCCTGGTGAGGCCGTGCCCGAGGAAGCTCCACGTCGTCCGCCCCGCGAGGCTTGGCCCCTCGCGAGGGTCTTGGGTCTGTGTTGACAAAGATGGGCCGTGCTGGGCCCCCTTTTAAGCCACGCCGCAGGCCGCAGGCAGGCAAGTCTGGGCACCCCCGTTCCCAGAACGCCGACACCCCCTACCTCGTGGGACCCTCGAGCATCGTCTCACGTTGATTTCACTTCCCAAAAATCACATATATTCCAAAAAAACTCCGTCCGTTTTTATCCCGTTTGGACTCTGTTTGATATGGATTTTCTGCAAACAAAAAACTTGCAACAGACAGGAACTGGCACTGGGCACTAGATCAGTATGTTAGTCCCAAAAATAGTATAAAAAGTTGCCAAAAGTATATGAAAGTTGAATAATATTGGCATGGAACAATCAAAAATTATAGATACGACGGAGACGTATCAGCTTCCCCAAGCTTAATTCCTGCTCGTCCTCGAGTTGGTAAATGATAAAAAAGATAATTTTGATGTGGAGTGCTACCTAGCATAATCTTGATCACATATCTAATCATGGCATGAATATTAAGATACGAGTGATTCAAAGCATAGTCTATCATTTGACATAAAACCAATAATACTTCAAGCCTACTAATAAAGCAATCATGTCTTTTCAAAATAACATGGCCAAAGAAAGTTATCCCTACAAAATCATATAGTGTGGCTATGCTCCATCTTCTTCACACAAAATATTCACATCATGCACAACCCCGATGACAAGCCAAGCAATTGTTTCATACTTTTGACGTTCTTAGACCTTTTCAACTTTCACTCAATACATGAGCATTAGCCATGGACATAACACTATGGGTGGAATAGAATGGTGGTTGTGGAGGAGACAAAAAGAAGAAGATAGTCTCACATCAACTAGGCGTATCAACGGGCTATGGAGATGCCCATCAATAGATATCAATGTGAGTGAGTAGGGATTGCCATGCAACGGATGCACTAGAGCTATAAGTGTATGAAAGCTCAAACTGAAACTAAGTGGGTGTGCATCCAACTTGCTTGCTCATGAAGACCTAGGGCATTTGAGGAAGCCCATCGTTGGAATATACAAGCCAAGTTCTATAATGAAAATTCCCACTAGTGTATGAGAGTGATAACTCAAGAGACTCTCTATATGAAGAACATGGTGCTACTCTAAAGCACAAGTGTGGTAAAAGGATAGTAACATTGCCCCTTCTCTCTTTTTCTCTAATTTTTTGTTTCTTTTCTTTTCTTTTTTTGGGCCCTCTCTTTTTTTGGCCATTCTCTTTTTTTTCGTCCGGAGTCTCATCCCGACTTGTGGGGGAATCATAGTCTCCATCATCCTTTCCTCACTGGGGCAATGCTCTAATAATGATGATCATCACATTTCTATTTACTTACAACTCGATATTACAACTCGATACAAAGATATGACTCTATATGAATGCCTCCGGCGGTGTACCGGGATGTGCAATGATCTAGCATAGCCATGACATCAAAAAAACGGACAAGCCATGAAAACATCATGCTAGCTATCTTACGATCGTGCAAAGCAATATGACAATGAATGCTCAAGTCATGTATATGATGATGATGGAAGTTGCATGGCAATATATCCCGGAATGGTTATGGAAATGCCATAATAGGTAGGTATGGTGGCTGTTTTGAGGAAGATATAATGAGGTTTATGTGTGACAGAGCGTAACATATCACGGGGTTTGGATGCACCGGCTAAGTTTGCACCAAATCTCGAGGTGAGAAAGGGTAATGCACGGTACCAAATAGGCTAGCAATGATGGAAGGTGAGAGTGCGTATAATCCATGGACTCAACATTAGTCATAGAGGACTCACATACTTATTGCAAAAATCTATTAGTCATCAAAACAAAGTACTACGCGCTTGCTCCTAGGAGGATAGATTGGTAGGAAAAGACCATCGCTCGTCCCCGACCGCCACTCATAAGGAAGACAATCATTAAATACCTCATGCTCCAACTTTGTTACATAACGGTTCACCATATGTGCATGCTACGGGAATCACAAACCTCAACACAAGTATTTCTACAATCCACAACTACCCACTAGCATGACTCTAATATCACCATCTTTATATCGCAAAACTATTGCAAGGAATCAAACATATCATATTCAGTGATCTACAAGTTTTATGTAGGATTTTATGACTAACCATGTGAATGACCAATGCCTGTCATCTCTCTGAATAGATATAAGTGAAGCAAGAGAGTTTAATTCTTTCTACAAAAGACATGCCCACGCTCTAATAAATATAAGTGAAGCAAAAGAGCATTCTACAAATGGTGGTTTTCTATGTAAAGAGAAACAGGCAATCCAAACTTCAAATGATATAAGTGAAGTACATGAAGCATTCTATAAAACCATACTCAAAAGATATAAGTGAAGTGCATAGAGCATTATATAAATCAACCAAGGACTATCTCATACCAGCATGGTGCATAAAATAAAAATTAAAACTAAATGCAAAAGACACTCCAAGATTGCACATATCGCATGAACGAAACGAATCTGAAAACATACCGATACTTGTTGAAGAAAGAGGGGATGCCTTCCGAGGCATCCCCAAGCTTAGACGCTTGAGTCTCCTTGAATATTTACTTGGGGTGCCTCGGGCATCCCCAAGCTTGAGCTCTTGCCTCTCTTCCTTCTTCTCACATCGAGACCTTCTCGATCATCGAACACTTCATCCACACAAAACTTCAACAGGAAACTCGGTAAGATCCGTTAGTATAATAAAGCAAATCACTACTCTAAGTACTGTTGCAAACCAATTCATATTTTGTTTTTGCATTGTGTCTACTGTAATATAACTTTTTCATGGCTTAATCCACTGATATGAATCGATAGTTTCATCAAAACAAGCAAACTATGCATCAAAAACAGAATCTGTCTAAAACAGGACAGTCTGTAATAATCTGAACATTTACCATACTTCTCATACTTGAAAAATTCTGCCAAAATTAGGAAAAATAAACAATTTGTATAGAAAGACAGTGCAAAAAGAATCCGAACCATTTGACGTTCCAGTAAAAAAATGTAAAATCGAGCACTACAGCCAAAGTTTCTGTCCTGCACCGCACAAACCAACAAGCATTGTAAACATCCTAAAGGCAAACCTTGGCACATTATTTTTACAATACAATGGAATTGTACAAGGGGATAATTATTTTTGTTGAAAAGTTTCTATAATCAAGATTCACAAAGTTGCCATGAGCATGAACAAAGTTCAAGGAGCTCTCCCACTTCAACAATGCTTGTCTTTCTCACTTTCACTTTCCTTTTTGAAAAAGTTTTAGGTTCCCCTCTTTATTTTTGTTGTTTTAAAACTATATGAAAGAACTCTACAGAAATAAATGACTCTCTAAAACTTCAGGGTTGTCTCCCTAGCAGCACTTTCTTTAAAGCCATTAAGCTAGGCATATAGTGCTCAAGTAATGGATCCACCCGGATCCCAAGGTATATCAAAACCAATTTTAATTAACAATGATTTGTAATTTAGTAGTGAGCACAAAGTAACATATGTCATGCAACAACGAAGTCTAACTCTCTTCCTATGCATCAGCATGTCATAAAAGAATAATTCATGCACACAAAGTAAAGGCCAATGCATAGTATAAACAGTTTCTTGCAATTTTATCATGTGGGAAACATAGAGAGGTGGAGATATAGTTCCTCTCTCATAATAATTGCAAGTAGGAGCAGCAAGCACATGCATATTATATTCATCAAAATCATCATGTGTAACGGTAAAAGGCAACCCATCAATATAATCCTTAATAAGGGCAAACTTCTCCGATATAGTGTAGTTGGGAGAATTCAAAAAGATAATAGGACTATCATGTGTGGGTGCAATAGCAACAATTTCATGTTTAACATAAGGAACTATAGCAAGTTCATCTCCATAAGCATAATTCATATTGGCATCTTGGCCATAAGCATAGCAAGCATAATCAAAAAGGGATATTTCAAAAGAATCAACATGATCATAACAATCATCCTCCGGTAAGCATGAAGGGAAATTAAACAATGTATGAGTTGAAGAGTTACTCTCATTAGAAGGTGGGCACGGGTAGCTAATCCGCTCTTCCTCCTTTTGTTCTTTGCTCTCCTCATCATCTTTTTCATCCAATGAGCTCATAGTTTCATCAATTTCTTCTTACATAGACTTCTTGGACAGCGGAGTAGTCCTCAATATATGGTTCAACATAGGCATTAGAAGCATAATTATCATAGCAATATTTAAGTATGGCAAAATTTTCAGATTTGTAAAGAGTAGCATCATACTTTTCAATCAAAGAAGCAATTTCGTAAGCACCCTTAAAAGCAACAAATTCTTCAATTTGTTGAACATCATAGTAACTATAAACATCCTTAGCATACGAAGATACGATTCCATTATCACTAAACTCACATTGATAGGGAAGGTGTTTCTCAGGGTTTTCAGAACAACAAGTAAAATCATATATTTCACATAAATTCCAAGCATAGCATTGCAAACGATGAATTTGACCTAGTAAATTTTTTCCCTTTTGTCAGATATTCGGTGTCGCACATAACAAGCATGCTCATCTAAGGATTTGCCCTCAACTAAGCTAGTTGGGGTTTCAGCACGAGCACATAGGGATCGAAGATGATCCAAGTAATAGGCTTCAGCAGTGTGATAGATTTTGAGTGGTTCTTCAACAATTGGTTCAGCAGGTACAACTAATTTTTTTGGTATTTTGCGTTTCCTACCCATAACTAAAGATAGAAAACAACAAAGAACAGAAAATAAAAATTACTTAGTGATAAAGCAAACAAGCACACACGAGAATATTCACCCCACACTATTGCTCCCTAGCAACGGCGCCAGAAAAAGGTCTTGATAACCCACAAGTATAGGGGATCGCAACAGTTTTCGATAAGTAAGAGTGTCGAACCCAACGAGAAGCTAAAGGTAGAACAAATATTCCCTCAAGTTCTATCGACCACCGATACAACTCTACACACGCTTGACGTTCGCCTTACCTAGAACAAGTATGAAACTAGAAGTACTTTGTAGGTGTTGTTGGATAGGTTTGCAAGGTAATAAAGAGCAAGTAAATAAAAGGTAGGGGCTGTTTAGATTAAGAAACAATAAAGTAAATATAGCGAGTGTGGAAAAGTGGTGGTAGGAGTTGCGAAATTGTCCCTAAGCAATTGACTATTTTACTAGACTGATAGCAAGTATTATTGGGAGAGGCCACTGCTAGCATGTCATCCCTGACTTGGAATTCTATGCACTCATGATTGGAACTATTAGCAAGCATCCGCAACTACTAATGTTCATTAAGGTAAAACCCAACCATAGCATTAAGATATATTGGCCCCCTTCAATTCCGTATGCATCAATTTCTATGCTAGGTTGAAGCTTCTGTCACTCTTGCTCTCCAATACAAAGTCCTATCAACATACAACTAACCCTATGGTGTGATCCACGCGCGCTCTCATATGATGGGCACAAAAGTACATCAACATAACCACAAGCAAATTAAATCAATCATAGAAATTCATCAACCACCGATAGGACAACAAAAATCCACTCAGACATCATAGGATGGCAACACATCATTGGATAATAATATGAAGCATAAAGCACCATGTTCAAGTATAGGGTACAGCGGGTTGCGGGAGAGTGGACCGCTGTAGATAGAGGGGGAAGGTGATGGAGATGTTGGTGAAGATGGCGGAGGTGTTGGTGTAGATCGCGGTGATGATGATGGCCCCCGGCGGCGTTCCGGCGCCACCGGAAGCGAGGGGGAGAGAGCCCCCTCCTTCTTCTTCTTCCTTGACCTTCTCCCTAGATGGGAGAAGGATTTCCCCTCTGGTACTTGGCCTCCATGGCATGGGAGGGGCGAGAGCCCCTCCGAGATTGGATCTGTCTCTCTGTCTCTCTCTGTTTCTGCGTTTCAGATTCTACCCTTTCACCGTTTCTTATATTCCCGGAGATCCATAGCTCCGATTGGGCTGAAATTTGAACACGATCTCTATCCGGATATTAGCTTTCTTGCGGCGAAAGAAGGGCATCAACTGCCTTACGGGGTGGCTACGAGGGGCAGGGGCGCGCCCCCTACCTCGTGGGCCCCTCGAGCATCGTCTCGCGTTGATTGCACTTCCCAAAAATCACATATATTCCAAAAAAATCTCCATTCGTTTTTATCCCGTTTGGACTCCGTTTGATATGTATTTTCTGCGAAACAAAAAACATGCAACAAACAGGAACTGGCACTGGGCACTGGATCAATATGTTAGTCCCAAAAATAGTAACAAAAGTTGACAAAAGTATATGAAAGTTGAATAATATTGGCATGGAACAATAAAAAATTATAGATACGACGGAGACGTATCACATATCTAGCAAGTACTTCACCATTATGGTTTTTGAACAGTTTATAGTTGGAGTCAAATGACTCATCAGAAGAATGAGGAGATTCACATGTAAAGCCAGATAGATTAGATGAATCAACTGGAGGTCCCTTTGCAGCAACCCATGAGGTTTTGGGGTACTGCTCAGGATTCCAATATGTACCATCAGCATTGAGTTTCCTCTCAAAGGCAATACCCTCTTTCCTCGGGTTCCTGTTGAGGATCTGCTTTTTAAGCACATCACAAAGAGTCTGATGCCCTTTGAGACTTTTGTACATGCCTGTCATGTACAATTCCTTCAGCCCTGCATCATCAGTGATACTAGCAATGTCCTCAATTGGGGAATTAGTGATTGTAGAGGCAAGTGAAGAATTTGTAATATTAGAAGCATTTGAACATTCAGGTGAAGAATTAGCAGTTTCACGTTCAATGCACTTCAAACATGGAGGAACAAATTCTTCCCGAGCAGCGCTGATTTGTTGAGCAAGTAATGAATCGCGCTCCTTCTGAAGATCTTCATAACTCACTCTTAGCTTTTCAAGATCTTGCTTACTTTGAAGAAATTCATAAGAAAGCTTCTCATGATCAGATAAGAGAGTGTTATGATGACCTTGAAGGTTTTCAAACCTAGACTGAAATCTCTGAAGATTTTCAGTCAAGGCTTTTGTGCGATCCATTTTTGCACCCAACATATCATCACTTTTGTCTAGCATGTTTTGAACCTTTTCAAAAGCCTTTTGTTGTTTTACAGCAATCTTAGCAAGTTTGGAGTAGCTGGGTTTGAGGTTTTCATCAGATTCATTCTCACTTGATTCAGAGGAGGTATATTTAAGTACCTTGGCACCCTTTGCCATGAAGCAGTAGGTGGGAGCGTAGTCATCATTGCCTTCATCAGCCTTGTTGGTGAGGTCATTTTCTTCAGAGTTGAAGATAGACTTGCTGACGAATGTAGTAGCGAGGGCAAGGCTCGCCACACCAGACTCGGACTCCTCAGATGCCTCCTCTTCCTCATGTTCCTCAGATTCAGCCTCAGAGTCCATTTCCTTACCAATGAATGCCCGAGCCTTCTTGGAGCTGCTCTTCTTGTGAGACGAAGACTTCGAGGATTTTGATGATGAAGATTTTGAGGATTTCTTCTTTTTCTTCGCATCATCAGAACTGTAATCCTTGTATTTCTTCTTCTTTGATTCCTTTTCCCACTGAGGACAATCTTGAATGTAGTGTCCAGGTTTCTTGCATTTGTGACAAAGCCTCTTCTTGTAGTCACTGGATGAGGAATCATTGCTTCTTGAGGATTTTCCAAAGCGACCACGTCTTGAGAACTTCTGGAATTTCTTCACGAGCAGTGCTAGCTCATGGCTCAGTTCTTCAGGATCACCAAGGCTGCTACCAGAATCGTAATCTTTAGATTCAAACACTGCCTTGGCCTTCAGGGCACGTGATCTGCCATAGCTCGAACCATAGAGATCTCTCTTCTCAGCAAGCTGGAACTCATGAGTATTTAGCCTCTCAAGGATATCAGCGGGATCAAGTGACTTGTAATCAGCACGTTCTTGTATCATCAATGCCAGAGTATCAAATGAGGAATCAAGCGATCTCAGCAATTTCTTCACCACCTCATGGTCGGTGATGTCAGTGGCACCAAGTGCTTGAAGCTCATTTGAGATGTTAGTGAGGCGATCGAAGGTTTGTTGAACATTTTCATTGTCGAGTCTTTTGAAGCGGTTGAAAACACTACAAAAAAATACACTTCCGTGATGATACATGTTTGTCACAGTAGGTCGCGTTTTTTGTCATGCATGTACATCCATGACAATTTTATGACAGAACCAGTCATACATGTGATGTCGTAGAAGTGTTCCATGACATTACCAAAATTATCATCACGGAAGTGTCCACTTCCATGACGATAAATCGCGTGTCACAGAAGTGCTTTCGTCAAGGGTGACCGACACGTGGCATCCACCGTAACGGAACGCCGTTAAGCTATCGGGTCGGGTTTTGGATCCGATAACCCGTTAACAGCCCCCGACCAATGGGGATTTTCCACGTGTAAAATCATCATTGGCTGGAGGAAACACGTGTCGGCTCATCGTTGGGACAGATGTCATCCACTCATTGGACAGAAGGCGCCTATGATACGTCGACACGTGGCATGGCCCAACAGAGGCCCATTCCTGTGAAAAGGCTGGCCCGTTTGACTTGGTCAAAAGGTGGCGGGCCGGCCCATGTAAAGCCTGTTAACGACATGTTCGCATATAGCCCATTTACAGCCCGCTAACCCAAGGCCCGTTATGCCCTATCCGAATTAGGCCCGGTAGAGTCATCTGGGCCACCCAATATCATTCCAGCCCGTTTTCACTTTTGGCCCATGTATGGCCCATGACGTCTTTCGGCCCATATGAGGCCCTATGTAACTCTTGGCCTATTAACGGCCCATGGTGAAACTGGCCCGTAATGAACAATGTATCACTTTACACCCATTAACGGCCCGTCGTGAAACTGGCCCGTAATGAACAGTGTATCACTTTATACCCATTAATGGCCTGTTATTCCGTTGGGCCGTTTCCAGCCCATGTTATCTTTCGGCCTACTCAGAGCCCATTTATTCTTGGGATCATTTCCAGCATTCGTTTACTTACGGCCCGTTACTGTCATTTTCTGCTTGTGGGCCAAATTCAGCCCGTGGTTACAGTCGGCCCGTTTGTGGTCTGTTAATACATTGGGCCGTTTTCATAGCGTCATCAAATACGACCTATTAACGATGGCCCGTTATGGTCGGCCCATGAACGGACGATTCCAACTCTAGCCTGTTTACGATCATAATGCGGCCTGTTATTGGCCCATGTTTGGCCAATCGATCATACTGCCCGTATAAGGCCCATTGATGATACGTCCCGTAGAAGGCCCATTGTTTCTATGGCCCGTAGAAGGCCCATTGTTTCTACGGCCCGTAGAAGGCCCATTATTTCTACGGCCCGTAGAAGGCCCACTGTTTCTATGGCCCGTAGGAGGCCCAGTGTCACTAAAGTAAATATTAGCCCATGGTTATTGTGGCCTAGTTTTAAAAAATAGGTTATTGCAGCCACTAGCAAACCGCGGAAAAAGAACTGCAATGACTACAAGCAAACAAATAAACAAGACAACAAGGAAATAAATAAGCAAGCAACTTACTCTAGGCTATCACGGCTATCACACATATTACATCCACTGGGCATCAAAGTTCGCCACCAGTGCAAATAAACGCGTCGACAAAAGAATATACAAAACTGAGAGAACTTTAGAAGGCACTAGGCCTGGCCAGGTCGGACCCCTCAAACAGCTGAAGAAGCTGAGTAGACCTCAGTTGTGTCAATGATAGATGCATCAACGCTAGATTTAAGGCATGATGGTGCGCACGGCAGTCCTCTGACATCTTCATTGCATCTTTGACTTCAAGTCGGAGCTGAGCTGAAGCAAGCCTTTTCGCTTTAAGTTGCGACTGAAGAATTCGAACTGATTGAGGCAGCGACTGCACAGAGGTTGTCTCACACCTGCTGGTGAGTAGCTTCAACTCACTGTCTTCATCAAGACAGGACCTTGGGGTCATCTCGCTGTCCTCAAGATGGTTTGGCTCACTATCTTCCCTAAAGTTCTGCCTGGCATAAGAGATACGAGTCTGAAAGAGAAACAAGGAGACACGTAACAGGTTTCACAATTATAGATGCAAATAAATGGATCTATTCTGCATAAGGAACATGTTTTTACAACTACAATTTGAATCTGGTAGTTGTTGCAAACATCCAATCAGATGTAAACAGCAGTGGAGGAAATGATGCCTATCCAAATCTATACTAGAACAAAGTTTGAAGGCTTGAGAAGGATGAACTTACATTACATGTTAACACGGGCTGGAAAAAGCCCTTCTCCATGTTGATGGAAGGATAATTCAATAAATTCCCCAAAGAAAATTCTTTATAAGCATTGCCATTATTCTACATTTTGCAAAGAGTAAATATAGATCAAATAATATTGGAAGAAACAGAGGATAATGAAGCTCAGGTGCAGACTGATGATACATAATCAAATAGCAATTAATTAAGTACAGCATTACAAGGCCAAAGGGAGAGAGGTACTGACAAGAGCAATGCAGAGCCCATTATTGTTTTGAGATCGTATGATCCTTTGAGCAAGGAGATTCATCTGAAATTAGTTTTCATACAAGAGAGAAGGTAAGGCACAAGCAGAAATTTAGGAGTTAAAATTTTGAATTGATATCATAGACAGTACTTGACGCTGGGCTCCCAACAGTTCTAATAGGGGTTTGGCCACTGGAGTAGGGGTAAAGTGTGGTACAGTTGGGCATGTGTTTTCTGTGGCTGCTGATCTATCTGATTTAACATGTATCACTACCTTTTCCAAATACCTAGTTTGTACTCCGTAAGGATCTGCACTCACCCTCTTCCTTTTGGACATCTATTACGAAAGAACAATATCTGACTAGAAAAACATAGTGTGACGACACATGGAATAGGTACAAAATATGGATAGGTATGGCATATACTCATATATGATGCTTAAACTAAGCAGATGGTGTAACAAAGTAGAAGTAATGCAAGAGGTCAGATGCAAAATATGTGCGACTAATACAAGTTTGCAAAGTTAGAGCAAGCACCTTGATGGGTGAATAAGATAGGCCATCCTCCACCATGCCAAGTTTGTTAGCCAGTGGATCGTTCTGCAATATTCCTCTCGTGCGCCCATTCTCATATTCATTTTGATAATGTTCAATATTTGACATGCATGAAAACATAAAAACAAGTGAGATTTTCTTTGTAATGCAGAAGTGATTCTAATCCAATACTGCCTCCCTGTAAACCCCTTTGTGCTATCTCTGCAATTCTTTTAAAAGATGCCATGCATGCTGTAATTTGTTGTGTGCATTAATATAACATGGCCTACTACTCAAAATATGAGAGCTCCAGAAGTGATGACACTTCGCAGATGATAGCTTCAACATATAGTAAAGAAGAACAAGTCGACCTAACTTGACAGATTCAAAATATATTAAGGGAGAACAACTCGACCTGAGCAGTCGACCGCAAGAGAAGAGTATCATCTTCAAGAAGAGCAGAAGAGCAAGCAGATTGAAGATATTACAAGTCTTTCAATACAATGTCGGTTGGCCACCCATGATGAACCAGAGCGCACAGAGAAATACTATTCTTTCCGGTCTCTCCATATGTGGCTCACATGCATTTCGAAACTAAAGTAGGAACATTTAGCTAACCAATTAAACATCTCTCAGTTTTACTAATATCAGCAATAATATCATATATGAATTTGTACAACTAAGCTTGTTTAGCTCGATGGGTGGAGCAGTGCTATTACGACACGAACCACGTAGGCTGATTGTGGTCATCATAAAATGGGGAAAACATAAGCATGATGAGTACAGTGTTGACCGTGGCAGTGGGATGGCAGATCTAAAGCTGCAAACCGCGCAAAGGGTAGTTAGCAACCGATGTTTGCTTTGAAATAAAAACTAAGATTTGGTATGGACAAGAAAGTACGGTCAACAAGTGACAAAGAAATGTAATTATGTTGTCTGTCTATATGTCGCGACATGCATTTGGAAACTCAAGTGGGACGGTAATCTCGCATCTCCCAAATATTTGCCGGTAACTATTTCGGGCGAGGAGAGGGTGTTCTGCCGCCCACGGTTGGCGCCCATGGTGTATGAACGGGGTTGACAGGTAGGGCGGTTGTGTCACGTCTAATGGAAGTTACACATCTGCCCCTATTTAAAATATTAGCCTACATCGATTTCGGATGAGGAGAGTTTGTTTTGCCGCCCACCGTGTACCAATGGGGAAATGGAGGAAGAGACACATGTCTTTCGGACGAGCTTGAATCAAATGTGTTTTTCCGCCCACGTTTGGCGCCCACCGTGTCTGAATGGGCTCAGAGGCCGTCGTGTCATGTCTGATTGAAGTTACTAGTCTACCCCTATCGACAGCAGTGTAAATCCGGTCGATAAGGATGTCAAGTGTCAGGGGTAGACAGTAATTTCCATCTCGCAAACACTTGCTTCGGGCAGCCCACAAATTATAGTGGGTGTTTAGCCGCTTCGTTCAAAACTTGGGAGAATTAGCATTCACGTTTGCCCTGGGACCTAGCAAACTAAACTCAAATCCAATTTGTATTCGATTACGAATATCCACAGATAATTATACATTTTGTTATTTATTTCTTCAAAACCACAACAAAGATTTATTCCACCTTTATATATGATTATGATTTAGAAATGTCGTGATCTTTGAATTCAGTAGGTTGGATACACTCTGAGTCAAACAATTATTTCATCCAATACAATATGCTCACACGAAAAACAGTTCACCTTATGTCAATCATACAAGTACTGAGGATTACCTCGCCTAAAAAATTCAGATCATTACAACACATGGACAACATAGGGGGTCTTGCAACATAATCCATTCAGATACATGACACAACATGCAAGTACAATAATCTAATGACAATTTCAACTGGTATCTAAAGAAGAACCGAGATTACCTTGGGCTTCAGATAGCAGAAACAGCAGGACCTCCTCTGTCTTCAAATGCAACATTCTTACTTCCTCCAATTCTTGGGTTGCTTCCATAATGCGTGCCGCTAATTCCGTAATTTCCAGCCTCAAGATAAAGATTACTTCATTCATGGAAGCCACACCATCTCTTTCTCCCTATAGTAGAGCCTCAAGCACTATAATATATGTGCTCAGACTGCTCTCCGGCGGTGTTGCCTCTGAACTGCTACCATCTGGTAACATGGATGGCGCACTGCTTCCACAAATAGATTCTGGGGTTGTACATTGTGTCCTAGTGTGAACGGCATCCTGAAAGGTTTTCGCTGGACATCAGTACGAGATAGTTATCGTATGATCCAGGCAGTAAGCTTACATGGTAAACGACGAACGAATTATTGCCGAGCATGGTAAACTATATTTAAATGGTTCGAAGCAGCATCAGCCGAAAAGAAATTAAAATGGTAAGATGAAACTAGGGATGTAAGTGGCAAATAAACGACATCCGCCAGTCCCGTCTAGTTAGTTTTTACTACCTCCCTAGTTCATTTTCCTCAAAAAACAAAAAATCTTTTGAACTATCATATCACTAGTGGACTTTAATCGGGATTAAACGGGACCCAGTTGACATCCCTAGTTGAAAGGGAGTGTACAACCGCTATATTTAAGTTGCCAAGGCATCTAAGCAGTTGAAATAATCTGAGAAAGCACTTAACAGTGTGGCCTCATATAAACTACGAAGACAGTCTTGTGATGAAGTTGAGAGGAAAAGTTAAGGACTCAAATGAAATAGGCATGCATTTCTTTACGATAGTACAGCAGACACTGCTGACATATTGGCCAACTCAGGTATAGAGTAACAACAAATAAGCATTCAAATCAAGCAATACAACAAAGCAGACAACTGAACTATTTGTAATTCGGTAGGATTACACGTTGAGGGCACAAGCCAAGAAAGCAACCCACTCGCATTACATTTCACATGTACTAAAACACATTGTCTTACCATATGTTGCTGTGAAGCCTAGCCGTTGTTGCAATGTTCTTTGAAGATATCGTCAGCATCCCGTGGTTGCAAATCTAGTTGTTGTAGTTTATTCTGCACCATCTATTTTGGTAAAATTAATTTTAATCGCATGCACTGGTCCGAATTGATCATCAATGGTTCATCTAAACTAATGAAAGAAGGGTGTGTGCATACACGACAATATATCTGCTTCCATCTATTTTTATGCTTGTTCGAGGTGCCAGCCCCAAAAGAACAAATATTTTGCTTGATGGGGTTGGCAGCTCCATAATTAATAGAAGCATCAAATTAGTCATGCAACTTGGGAAGATCAAGAACACACAAACAAGTAATGAACAGATGCTTTGAGCAGTGATGTAATAGCTAGCATCAGAAAATGTAGGGTAAAACGAACAAAAAGCAGTGGAACCACATGCTAGTTTGCTGATGTGTAATTAAGCATAAAGAACATTAAGCAGTCTGATGGAACCAACAGGTGGCATCAGAACAAAACTAAAGCATATTAACTACATGTGCACTGGTATGTAATTTAGCACATGTAACATGTTCACTGCCAGAAGTATGGCCCTACAGGTGCAAGCAGAATAACGCGTCTCATGAAAAACTAAATGATGCCCTGAAGAAATTCAAAGGTGCAGTGCTTATGCTAGGAAAGTGAACGTAGGCGTCGGCCGTTGGATAATAGTACCTGATTCTCGGCGGCGTATGGGTATCGTTGTCATACTTGATAGCTAAGGATCGTCGATGGTGCTCGTGTTGCGGTTGAGTTTGGGCCGGCTGTCGCCTTCACTGAAGCGGCTCCGGTGCTACGGTTGCGGCGCCTGTCGACATACAAGAAAGCTCATCTGTGGTAAGTGAACAGTTGCATGATAAAGAGAAAAACCGAATGAGTACAAATCAAAATAACCTAATGAGGCTACGGCGTCGGTAAAGTAAGGCCAGTGGAGTTGAATATGGTGTCTGTGGAGCGGGTCCGGTGCAGTGGACGAAGGCTTCGGCGGGCGTGTTGTACAGTGCTTTCGGTGAGGCGGATCTGTTGCGGCGGACGAGGGCGTGTATGAAGGGCCAGCAAAGGGGCAGACGAGGGAGTCAGTGAAGGGTCTACGCTATGGTGGACGAGGGCGCCGGTTAAGCAGATCCGGTGCGGTGGACCATGATGGTGGTCAAGGAGATCTGGAGCGGTGGACAAGCCAGTCGCTGAAGCGGCTCCGGTGAAGTGGTGAGTTGGTAGTTGGGGGTTCCAAGGTGCGGAAGGTAGATCCGGCGGGGTGTGAGGTCCACCACTGCGGCGGAGGACTAGATTCGGCGGCTTGCCATGGTTGGGGGGATCGGGGAGGGGAAGGGGAGGGGCTCTGGGGAAGAACATTGGGGGCAAAGAGGGGAAAACAATGGAGTTACCAAAGCAGCCCTTTTCCGTTCATGTGGCAGGGGTAAAACAGGAATATCGCAGGGCTAAACTTTCAGGCGCATGATATTTCGATGTGAGCGGGAAGTTTGAAAGCTTTTGGCGCCTAAAATTATAAGTATTCTGCTCTCGTACGGCCGACTATGATATCATGGCCGACAATTTTTTTTGTTTTGCACGCAAAAAATGTGCAAGTTTTGAAAATCAATGTCTCCAACTCGAAACTTAGATTGTCCATTCAATTCAAATATGGATCATTGAGCTACTACAAGCAAATACCATCATACGGTCCAATTCAAATGAAATTCCAAATGTGTTTATCCTAAATATGTTGACAAAAGCAAAAATGTGTATGTGTATGAATAAAGTGGATGATTATAAAGTTTGAACATGCCCGTATGTGTATATCTCTAGGTTTGATATATGAATTTGAAATCATGAAATCCCGACTTAAAAAATGTACCTCCGTTTGAATGAATTACAAAAGCTAATGATGGAGTCGAATTCCAAAATTCCAATCTTAGGTTTGTAATTCTGGTACATCAAGGTTTATCACGCATGTTCAAAAGTATCATTATCTCATAGTACAAACCGTGAAACAAATTGATAAACCATGAGTGCACAATATCTCAATTACGCTAAAGTCCCTCAAATATAGACACCTCACTCTTTATCTGAAGTCACACCCCACCACACACACACATAGAGAAGTCGTTCTCTCCCCCAAACACCAACACACGAGCACATTAACACCCCTCTCTCTTGTAAAGTCCGGACCCCAACATAGGTCTCTATCACTTTGTCTCTCGGGCATGCACACATCTCTTCCCTCACTCTCTAGGTCTCCCGCTATCTCTCTTACCCAAGCACACACACTATGTAGAGTGTATATTTTCCATACACACAAAACGTCGCCCCCAAATGTCTATCTCCCTAGTTATGTGGTTCTCGCGCACTCACCTCACACACCACCCCCACTGCAAACAAGCACACTTTGTCTCCTTGTGCACCACTCTCCTCTTTCTATCTCTCCCACATGCGGACCCGCCCCAGCTCCTTCCCTGTATACATATATGTCGTGACTCTTTTCATAGCTCCCTAATGTATAATCGTTCTTGATTTCGCACATTTTTCTCTACACCATCTATTCTAGATCTCTCATGAAGTCCCTATCACACACACGATGACTCGCTTCCCTTGCGTCTCCGTTCATATGCCAATTTCGGACAACATCAACATTGTCTTCCTATCTATACGCCATTTATGGACACAAACGACCCCTCTCGCCCCCTCTCTTCCTCTCTCTCTCTCTCTCTCTCTCTCTCTCTCTCTCTCTCCGTCGCTAGCTCTCAAAAGTAAACATAACAGACCACAAGCATAGTCGTCATGATGAAATGAAGACAAGCACAAAGTACAGAAAGCGTAAGCACAGGATAACACAGGATGAAGACAGACAGACTGAAGAAATTGAACTGAGGAAATTGAGAAAGTCTTCAGTCAAAGTCTTCAAACACAGATATGAGGAAATAAAAGAGTTGAGGAAATAGAACCCGTAAGCTTGGTAAAGACAATGGTTTGGTAGACCAGTTCCAACTGCTGTCTCAGTTGTACATCTGGTTGGAGCGGGTAGGTATTTAAACCCGAGGACACACAGTCCCGGACACACAGTCCTAACCGTATTCTCCTTGAGCTAAGGTCACACAGACCTCGCCCAATCACTCGTCGTAAGTCTTCAGGTGACTTCCGAACCTTCACAAACTTGGTCACTCGGCGATCCACAATTCCTCTTGGATGCTCTACACCATGACGCCTAACCGTCTGGAAGAAGCATAGTCTTCAAAGGTAACAAGCGTCGGATCCACGCAGGATCAATCTCAGTGCTGCTCAATCACTTTGGGTTTGTAGGTGTTTGGGTTTGGGTTTTGGTTTTCCTCACTTGATGATTTTCACTCAAAGTCCTCTGAGGATGGGATGCTCTCAAATGACAAGTGTCAGTTTCTCTCTCGGAGCAGCCAACCAGCTAGTGGTTGTAGGGGGCAGCTATTTATAGCCTAGGGAGCAGTCCGACATGATAATACATAAATGCCCTTCAATGATATGACCGTTAGGTGGATAAGATATTTTGGGACAGCTGGCGCGTAGCACAACAACAGTCGGAAATTTGAGGCTCAAATTCCTCGGGGCTATCATGTTCTTCACTGTGTAGGCAATCCGCACTGGAGAATTCCTAACTCCTCAGTCAGAACAAATTCCTCAGAGACCAGAAGAACTTCATCTCTGTCACTGAAGAATTTGACTGAACTGTATGAGATTTCCAATGGCTTCACTCGAAGGGATTCATAGGTGTAGGATTTTGAGTTGAGCATCACATGGAAATTTTTCCTTAGTATTTCCTCGACCCCCTTTAACAGTACAGTGTTTCCTATGACTCAAGAAAGAGAAAATGAAACTATGAAAACAAAAGTCTTCACGCTTCATGTTCCTCGAATGAATACCAAGTCTTCAAGGTCACACCAATTTCTTCACTTCCAAAGTCTTCAATCGAAGAACTTCATTTTTAGGGGCCGACTTTCTCTGTAAATATCAAACTCCTCATAGACTTATAGACCTGTGTACACTCATAAACACATTAGTCCCTTAACCTATAAGTCTTCAATACACCAAAATCACTAAGGGGCACTAGATGCACTTACATGTTTTCAATGGACCAATCACCAAAATGAAGGAGAGAAACAGGGAGCACGAGAACCAAAAATTGAGACGCTAAGTGAGAGGGATACCTTACTTCAGATTAGACATTTTCATACAACTGAATTGAACATTGGTGGATGCCAAATAGATTGAACTATATTTTGCAATAATGATGAAACAAACATCACATGACAAAGTAAACTAGAGTAACTAAAGAGACAAAGAGGAATAGATAAATAAGAAAAAGGAATGTTTATTGTGCCCTACATAGCTCAATTAACAGAATCAATGTAGATCAAGTTTGTTTGGCCGTTTCAGCCAAGTTTCAAACTAAATTAATTTAGACAACACAGAAGCTAATACATGTGTATGAGTATCAGCTCATATCTCTGAATGCTCTTGCAACGGCTAGCTGCACATCAACTCATGGCACATCTTCTGCAAATGATACATGTTTGGAATTGAATTAAATGAATTGTACTAACATGGCAAGACGGGAGTTATGTCTATTACCACCAAGTAATGAAGTGCCATTACAACATTCTTCTATGAGCGATGTAGAAGGAATGATGATGTGGGGTAGAATATATAGACATGACATATTATTTCAGATCAGACAAAAGAGGAAACATCAAAGAAAATCAATGAGAGCTATAATGTTCATTCCTTGCTGCTCTTTAAATAACCTGATAGATCTAATCAATATTTCTAATGGCTGTAACCAACAAATATTTCCATAGTAAATAAAGACTAATTTTTAATAGCCGCTAATTTCAGGTATAGATGAACCATCTTAGTAATCCAAAGTAACATCACACAAACCCATACATGTGGAATAATATAGCAACCTATTGATCCGCTTGAGCTTGTCTGCCTCACCCTTTTTTCTGATTATGTGTACTTACAACAACAGCTTAGTTGCTTCCACTAATCAAAGTGATTGATTAATGTAATGTTGGCACAAAAATGCACTAAAGAGTTATCAGGTAATACATTGAGATTCGCTTCAACTGTTGACCTTCTCAACTTACTGACTTGCCTCATCAACCTATTATGTCAGAAATAGTACAGTTACATAAAGAATTGCTACAAGGAGAGTGCAAAAGCTATGGCACAAACACATATCATTATATCACAAACCATCGGTTGCAGCTCATCCATCAACTTTTGTTTAATTTTTTAAGTTCTTTCACGGGCAGCAACAACCTTCATTTTCTTAATACTACTACTAACAAGGTGCACGGACACATTACTCTATTCATCACTGGTTGGTAGAGAAAGGGGGAGAAGAAGATGGATCCAAGTACTGCAGAGATGAAAAGTGTGAGCACACCTGAGGTGGTGAAGATCTAGTCGATGGTGGCCGTGATACGTCCATTTTGCATCATGTTTACATATTGTTATTTATATTGTTTTTATGCATAATAATGTTTTTTTGAGTAATTCTAATGCCTTTTCTCTCATAATATGCAAGGTTCACACAAAGAGGGAGAATACCGACAGCTGGAATTCTGGACCTGAAAAAGCTACGTCAGGCTACCTATTCTACACAACTCCAAATGAGCTGAAACTTCATGGAGAATTTTTATGGAATATATAAGAATTATTGGAGCAAATAAGTACCAGAGGGAGCCCACCAGGTGGGCACAACCCACTTGGGCGCTCTAGGGAGCCCATGCGCGCCCTGGTGGGTTGTGCCCTGCTCAGCCCACCTCCGGTGCCCCTCTTCTGGTATATAAGTAATTTTGACCTAGAAAAATAAGGGAGGACTTTCTGGATGAAGCGTCACCGTCTCGAGGTGGAACTTGGGCAGGATCACTTTTGCCCTTCAGCGGAGCAATTCCGCCGGGGGAACTCCCCCCCCCCCCCCCGGAGGGGGAAATCATCATCATCATCACCAACAACTCTCCCATCTTGGGGAGGGCAATCTCCATCAACATCTTCAACAACACCATCGCCTCTCAAACCCTAGTTCATCTCTTGTGATCAATCTTTGTACCAAAACTATAGATTGGTACTTGTGGGTGACTAGTAGTGTTGATTACATCTTGTAGTTGATTACTATATGGTTTATTTGGTGGAAGATTATATGTTCAGATCCGTTATTCTTTTTAATACCCCTCTAATCTTGAGCATGATCATCATTTGTGAGTAGTTACTTTTTTTCTTGAGGTCATGGGAGAAATCTTGTTGCAAGTAATCATGTGAACTTGATATGTGTTCGATATTTTGATGGTATGTATGTTGTGATTCCCTTAGTGGTGTCATGTGAACGTCGACTACATGACACTTCACCACATTTGGGCCTAAGAGAATGCATTGTGGAGTAGTTATTAATTTATGGGCTGCGAGAGTGACATAAGTTTAAACCCTAGTTTATGCGCTATTCCGTAAGGGGCTGATTTGGATCGAAAAGTTTAATGGCATGGTTAGATTTATTCTTAATAATTTTCTGATAGTTGCGGATGCTTGCGAGGGGGTTAATCATAAGTAGGAGGTTTGTTCAAGTAAGAACAACACCTAAGCATCGGTCCACCCGCATATCAAATTATCAAAGTAGCAAACACAAATCAAACCAACATGATGAAAGTGACTAGATGAAATTCCCGTGTACCCTCAAGAACGCTTTGCTTATTATAAGAGACCGTTTTGGTTTGTCCTTTGCCTTAAAAGGATTGGGCTACCTTGCTTCACTTTTGTTATCATTACCGTTACTTCTTCGTTACAAGTTATCTTGCTATTAAACTACTCGTTACTTATAATTTCAGTGCTTGCAGAGAATACCTTGCTGAAAACCGCTTGTCATTTCCTTCTGCTCCTTGTTGGGTTCGACACTCTTACTTATCGAAAGGACTACGATTGATCCCCTATACTTGTGGGTCATCAAGGCCCTTTTCTGGCATCGTTGCCAGGGAGTGAAGCGCTCTTGGTAAGTAGAAATCGGTAAGGAAAAATTATTACTACGTGCTCAAATTTATTGTCACTTGTTACTATAGAGAACAATCCTTTGAGGGGTTTGTTCGGGGAATCTTCACCTCGACTGGAACCACAATTAGTTACCCCTCAACCTACTGCACATACTGAAAATATTGGTTATGAAATTTCCTTTGGGTATGATAGAACAACTGCTAGCTAATCCTTATGCAGGAGATGGAACCGAACATCCTGATATGCAATTGATATATGTGGATGAAATTTGTGGATTATTTAAGCTTACAGGTTTACACGGAGATGAAGCTAAGAAGAAGGTTTTCCCTTTATCTTTAAGGGAGGAGCATTGGCATGGTATAGGCTATGCCATGATATTGGATTTTGGAATTGGAATCGATTGAAATTGGAATTTCACCAAAAAAATTATCCTATGCATCTAGTTCATCGTGATCAGAATTTATATATATATAACTAGCAATATGCCCATGCATTGCACGAAACATCAAGATGCATTTTTTTACAAAACACCTATTGTGATTGACCCATGCAGGAGTAATCACATGTGTAAAAACTAATGATATCTCGAGAATTTCATCGGAAAAATGGTATCTCGAGAATTTCATCAAAAAAATGATATCTCGAGAAAGATGAGAGATAATGTGAGGAGTGGGGCGCTGTGGTGATTGGTGGTCGGACTTAGCAGAGGCATGGGGATGGACGACGCCGGCAGCGGCCACCATGCCAGATTGTTCCAAAGGCTTGCTTTTTTAATTACTCAACAATGAAGTTGTGGGAGATAAGGATGAATGAGAGAGGTGCGGGTATCCTTTTGCAAAATTGCCATAATATGCTTTCTATCCATCATATATAGATCAGATGGTATATTGCAAGATGAAAGCCACACCATCATCACCAACTCGGTTTTTTATTTAAGCTTGCAGGTTTACCCGGAGATGAAGCTAAGAAGAAGGTTTTGCCTTTATCTTTGAATGGAGGATCTTGGAATTGGAATCGACTGAAATTGGAATTTCACCAAAAAATTTATCCTATGCATCTAGTTCATCTGATCGGAATTATATATATATATATATAGGCCTCGTGAAGGAGAAAGTATCGCTCTAGCTTTTGGGAGGCTTAAGTCAATGTTATATTCATGCCCCAATCATGAGCTCTCAAGAGAAATTATCATTCAGAATTTTTATGCTTGGCTTTCTCGTGAGGATCAATCCATGCTTGATACTTCTTGTACGGGTTCCTTTATGAAGAAGACTATTGAGTTCAGGTGGGATCTTTTAGAAAGAATTAAACGCAATTCTGAAGTCTGGGAACTCGACGTAGGTAAAGAGTCGGGTATTAAGCTTAAGTATGATTGTGTTAAATCTTTTATGAGTACTGATGCTTTTCAAAAGTTTAGCACTAAATATGGACTTGACTCTGAGATAGTAGCCTCCTTTTGTGAATCATTTGCTACCCATGTTGATCTCCCCAAGGATAAGTGGTTTAAATATCACCCACCTATTAAGGAAGAAATTAAGGAACCGGTAATAGGTAAAGATGAAACTATTATTTATAATGTTGATCCAGTTGTTCCTACTGCTTATATTGAAAAACCACCTTTCCCTGTTAAGATAAAGGAACATTCTAAGGTCTCAACCATGGTGAATAAAAGTAATTTTAGAGCACCTAAACGTGCTGAACAAATTAAAGTAGAACCTAGTGTTGCTATGGTTAAAGATGTCCTGGTTGAAAATTTAGATGGGCATGTTATTTACTTCTGTGATGAAGCTGATAGAATTGCTAAACCCGATGAAAAAAACAAACATAGACCTGTAGTTGGCATGCCTGTTGTCTCAATTAAAATAGGGGATCACTATTATCATGGTTTATGTGACATAGGTGCTAGCGTGAGTGCTATTCCTTTTACCTTATATCAAGAAATTCTGAATGACATAGCACCCGCTGAAACAGAAGACATAGATGTTACTATTAAACTTGCTAATAGAGACACCATCACACCACTTGGGATTGTTAGAGATGTTGAAGTCTTGTGTGGGAAGATAAAATACCCTATTGGTTTCTTGTTCTTGGTTCCCCACAAGATGACTTTTATCCCATTATCTTTGGTAGACCTTTCTTGAACACCGTTAATGCTAAAATAGATTGTGAGAAACAAATTGTCGGTGTTAGTTTTGGTGATGAGTCTCATGAGTTTAATTTTTCTAAGTTTAGTAGAAAGCATCATAAGAAAGAAATGCCTAGTAAGGATGAAATAATTGGTCTTGCTTCTATTGCTATGCCTCCTACTGATCCACTAGAACAATATTTGCTAGACCACGAGAATGATATGAATATGCATGAAAGAAATGAGATAGATAAAATTTTCTTTGAACAACAACCTCTGCTTAAACACAATTTTCCTATTAAAACTCTAGGAGGTCCTCCTCCACCTAAAGATGATCCTGTGTTTGAACTAAAACAATTGCTAGACACCTTGAAATATGCTTATCTTGATGAGAAAAATATATATCTTGTTATTATTAGTGCTAACCTTTCAGAACATGAAGAAGAAAGATTATTGAAGGTTGTGAAGAAGCATCGAGCTGCTATTGGATATACTCTTGATGATCTTAAGGGCATTAGTCCCACTATCTGTCAGCAAAAATTTAATATGGAACCTGATGCTAAACCCGTTATTGATCACCAATGATGTTTGAATCCCAAATGAAAGAAGTGGTATGAACTGAAATATTGAAGCTTCTGGAAGCAGGTATAATCTATCCTATAGCTGATAGTAGATGTGTAAGTCCTGTTCATTGTGTCCCTAATAAAGGAGGTATTATTGTTGTTCCTAATGATATGAATGAACTTATTCCACAAAGGATTGTCACTGGTTATAGAACGGTAATTGATTTTAGAAAATTAAATAAAGTTACTAGAAAAGATCATTACCCTCTACCTTTTATTGATCAAATGCTTGAAAGACTATCTAAGCACACACACTTTTGCTTCCTCGATGGATATTTTGTCTTTTCTCAAATACCTATTTCACAGCCCGATCAAGAGAAAACCACCTTTACTTGCTGAGGGAGTCCTGGATTAGGGGGTGTTCGGGTAGCCGGACTATACCTTCAGTCGGACTCCTGGACTATGAAGATACAAGATAGAAGACTTCGTCCCGTGTCCGGATGGGACTTTCCTTAGCGTGGAAGGCAAGCTTGGCGATGCGGATATTCAAGATCTCCTACCATTGTAACCAACTCTATGTAACCCTAACCCTATCTGGTGTCTATATAAACCGGAGGGTTGTAGTCCGTAGGCAATCAACTCCATATACAACAATCATACCATAGGCTAGCTTCTAGGGTTTAGCCTCCTTGATCTCGTGGTAGATCTACTCTTGTACTACCCATATTATCAATATTAATCAAGCAGGACATAGGGTTTTACCTCCATCAAGAGGGCCCGAACCTGGGTAAAACATCGTGTTCCCTGCCTCCTGTTACCATCCGGCCTAGACGCACAGTTCGGGACCCACTACCCGAGATCCGCCGGTTTTGACACCGACATTGGTGCTTTCATTGAGAGTTCCTCTGTGCCGTCACATTCAGGAAGGATGCCTCCCCCCGTCTTTAAAGACGGCACCGTTGCTAAGGGAGCCTTGGCTGTCGGCCAAACCCTTCGGCTAGGTGGTTTCCTCATGACCGCATGTTCGGCTGTTGCGCTGACGGTGACCTCTCGGGTCATCAAAAGCAACCTACACGTCAGCTCGGAGCTCGTCGAGCAGCTAGATCCAATGGAGCTCTCTTCCGTAAACAAGCTATTGGATCGCATTGCCGCCCTGGGGGTCGCTACGGATTACGACCAGGTTGGGCTTAAACCCGATCTAAGAGAAATTAACTCTCCCCAAGTCACCCACCATGTTGCCGTGGTAGAGACGCAGTGCGGCGACCCTTCATCTATTTTAAGGACTAGCTACGTCCGAATTCCCGACCCCTCCAAGCCGGATACCCGCGGAGGGGGAGATGTAACTCAAGACCTGAGCTTAGGATCAGGCAACGGGCCAGATTCACTGGACAACATCCAAGAATCCGAACTTCAGAGTTCGGAAACTCTTCGGCCTCCGAATCTTGGATTGGGCGAGGTCTCAGATTCAACGACACCCGCCCACCCGATCATAAGCGATCTCTCCCAAATCAGGCAGAGGCCCGAGGAAACAGTACATCATTACTCGGCCAGATTCCTCCTAGTTATGAACAGGATAAAGGATTGCCGCGAGGAAGACGCAATCTCAATTTTCTGCAGTAATTGCACGGACAAGGGAATCCTTAACGCCGTAAGTCGTCGTGATATCACACGCTTCGCTGACTTGGCGTCCATAGTACAAAAATACTGTGCGATGGAAAGCGCCTGGAAAACCGAAATGAATTTTTGGGATAATCCGGCCTTGAATAGTAATCCCGTCCGGACTAAGAGGGTGCATTATAACAGGACACCCGGGATAAACACCAAAAAGCCAAAACCCTCTACAGGGCATGGAACCGTACTAGAAAGATGGCTTGATGGACCCTGTAGAATTCGCAGTACAGAGGATGCCACACCAACTCACAGCCTTAGGGCATGTTGGATACTCCGTCAGGTGGCCAAAATCGGCGAGGACCTCTTAATTCCGGAGGCCGCAGAAAGCCAGCCCAAGGACACCAGTACCGTTCTCACAGTCTTCGAGACTTTCGCATCAAACAATGTGCGAAAAAGAACACTCCGCAGCCTCGCCGAAGTCTATCAAGTTGCAATAATAAATCGATGGAGCGACACTGCCATTACCTTCAACGCAAGTGATGAACCTAGATTCCGAACAGCCCGAGCACCAGCCGCATTGGTCCTCAGTCCCATAGTGGACGGCTTTCTCCTCACCAAGGTGCTCATGGATGGAGGCAGCAGACTAAACCTCATTTATGAGGAAACCCTTCAAAAAATGGAAATAGACTGGAACCGCGTCGAGCGAAGCAGCACAACCTTTAGAGGAATAATCCCCAGTCAGGAAGCGCGCTGCACAGGAAAAATCACACTAGATGTGGTGTTTGGCATGCCGGATAATTACAAGTCCGAAGAAGTCACGTTTCAGGTGGCCCCGTTCAAAAGCGGATATCATGCTTTACTAAGGTGGGAAGCATTCACAATCTTCCAAGCAATACCCCATTACGGGTACATGAAGCTTAAGATGCCCAGGCCGAATGGAATTATCACTCTAGCTAGTGATCCGGACATAGCACTCCGCGCCGAAAACAAGACGGCCGCATTAGCCCTTGAGGCACTATCCGAAGCCTTAGCGGCCGAGGAACTGACTGCGCTGCGCTCCACGGTTAACAGGGATGATGTGATACTCGACAAGAGATCCAAATCCACATCCTTCAAGCCAGCTGACGAAATAGTCAAATTCCAGGTCCATCCAACGGACCCCAATAAAACAGCTTCCATCGGGGCACGACTGAACCCTGATGTAGACGCTGCACTGCGAGAGTTCCTATGAGAGAACTAGGACATTTTCGCCTGGCACCCTTCAAACATGCCAGGGATCCCACGCAGGCTGGCCGAACATAGCTTAAATATCCTAAAAGGATTCAAACCTGTCAAACAAGCCCTTCGGCGTTTTTCCGAACCCAAGAGACAGGCTATGGGAGAGGAGCTAGCTAAGCTATTGGAGGCCGGATTCATTAGAGACATAAAACATCCGGACTGGCTAGCAAACCTGGTGATGGTACCAAAGAAGGACAAATCCTGGCGCCTGTGTGTCGATTTTAAAGACCTTAACAAGGCTTGCCCAAAGGATCCCTTCCCCCTCCCCCGTATCGATCAAATTATCAATGCCACCGCAGGACACGACTCGTTGTGTTTCCTCGACGCATACTCCGGTTACCATCAAATCAAGATGGCAGAATCAGACCAAGATGCAACAACATTCATCACACCATACGGCCCATTCTGCTTCAACACAATGCCCTTCGGGCTGAAAAACGCCGGCGCAACATATAAGCGCATGATCCAGACATGTCTGGCAAACCAGATCGGCAAAACAGTGGAGGCGTATGTGGATGACGTGGTCGTCAAATCAACACATGTCGAATCTCTAGTAGATGACTTGAGGCTTGCATTCGATAACCTCCGAAAATATGACATCAAGCTCAACTCAGAAAAATGCGTCTTCGGCATTCCAGCCGGAAAGCTCTTGGGCTTCATTGTATCCGGTAGAGGAATTGAAGCAAATCCAGCCAAGATCCGAGCTTTGTCACAATTGGATATCCCAAAGGACCTCAAACAAATACAAAAATTAACTGGATGCGTGGCGGCTTTAAGCCGCTTCATCTCCCGCTTGGGAGAAAAGACACTACCCCTCTATCGCCTCCTTCGGCGCACCGAACACTTCGAGTGGACGGATGCCGCCACGGCCGTACTTGATGAAATAAAAGCCATATTGGCAACAAACCCAGTCCTGGCCGCACCAAACACTGGCGAACCAATGTTATTATACATTGCAGCAACACATCAAGTTGTCAGCGCAGTGCTTGTTGTCGAGCGGGAAACGGATGGATGCAAATTCCCCCTTAAAAGGCCGGTCTAGTATGTATCCACTGTCCTCACTCCATGCAAATTACGGTACCCGCATTATCAAAAGATTGCATACGCGGTATTCATGGCATCCCGGAAGCTACGACACTACTTTCAAGAGTGTTCCATAACAGTAGCCTCGGAAGTACCACTCAACGATATTATCAACAACCGCGATGCAACGGGCCGGATTGCAAAATGGGCCATCAAGCTTCTCTTGTTCGATATAACCTATAAGCCACGGCGAGCTATTAAATCGCAAGTTTTGGCCGACTTCGTCGCAGAATGGACGGAGGCCGAGCTCCCTAAAGAGTACGACACATATTCAAACTGGATTATGCATTTCGACGGCTCCAAAATGTTGGCCGGACTGGGGGCTGGCGTCGTCCTGACATCCCCCACAGGAGACACAGTCCAATATGTGCTCCAGATCATGTACACAGATTCCAACAATGCAGCCGAATATGAGGCCCTCCTACATGGTCTCCGGATAGCAGTATCCATGGGTATCCAACGCCTAGAGGTACGCGGGGATTCAAACCTCGCGATATCCCAAATAAATGGAGACTTCGATGCCAAGGACCCAAAAATGGCAGCTTACCGCAACGCCGTCCTAAAAATGTCAGCTCGGTTCGAAGGGCTGGAGTTTCACCATATAGCCCGAGAAAACAATCAAGCAGAGGACGTCCTGGCACGCATCGGAGAAAAACGTGATGCAGTCCCCCCCAACATCTTTTTGGGAAGATTGTTCAAGCCATCCATAGCATGGGAGGGGGAACCCGCAAATAACAGCCCGGACCCAGCCGCACCACTCGACGCCGAACAATCTGACACAATTGGAGGCTCTGCCAATGAAATTACACCTTCAGCCCACATAATAATGGTGGTTATCGCCCCGTGGACAAAACCATTCCTAGCCTACCTTACTAGGCAGGAACTCCCGGAGGACCAAAACGAGGCCCGCTGCATAGTGCGGCGATCTAAAGCCTATAGAGTCCATGAGGGAGAGCTTTATAAGAAAAGCACTACCGGAGTCCTTCAAAGGTGCATCTCCGAAGAGGAAGGGCGGAACCTTCTGGCTGAAATTCATGCCGGACTCGGTGGTCACCACGCCGCTGCTCGGTCCCTTGTTAGCAAGGCTTTCCGTACAGGCTTTTATTGGCCGACGGCCCGGGCAGACGCTCAAGACCTGGTCCAACGATGCGCTGGTTGCCAACTTTTTGCCAACCAAAGCCATATGCCACCCACCGCACTCCAAACTATACCCATCACCTGGCCTTTTGCGGTCTGGGGGCTTGACATGGTCGAACCCCTTAAAGGTGGGACCGATAGGAAAAAATACTTACTGGTCATGGTGGATAAATTCACCAAATGGATAGAAGCCAAGCCTGTTAAAACGGCCGAATCCGGACTTGTGATAGACTTCATATCCGGGGTTGTACACCGTTATGGCGTCCCCCACAGCATCATAACCGATAACGGTACAAACTTTACCACCGACAAGGTAAAACTCTGGTGCAAAAACATGGGCATCAAGCTCGATTATGCTTCCGTCTATCACCCACAAACCAATGGCCAGGTCGAACGTGCAAATGGTCTTATCATGAGCGGCATTAAACCCAGACTGGTGCGGTCCCTCAAGGAATCTAACACGCACTGGGTAGAGGAGCTCGACTCCGTGCTATGGGGGCTGCGGACCACGCCAAATCGCACCACCGGATACACACCATTTTTTATGGTGTACGGCGCAGAGGCAGTTCTGCCCTGCGACATAATTCATGACTCACCTAGAGTGCGCATGTATGAAGAAAGAGAAGCCGAGCTCGATCGGCAGGACAACTTGGACGCCTTGGAGGAGGAGCATGACGTGGCAAAAGCCCGTTCTGCATTTTATCAACAGCAGGCCCGAAGATATCAAAGCAGAGAAGTACGGGCCAAAAATTACAATGTTGGCGAACTAGTTCTACGCCTGCCGGATAAGAAAAAGGACAAACTCAAGCCCAAGTGAGAAGGTCCATTCATAATCGACCAAGTCCTGACTGGCGGGGCGTACCGCCTGCGAGATGCGTCGGATAACCGACTCGAGCCGAACCCATGGAACGCCACCCGTCTTCGAAGATTCTATGCCTAGCGCCGGACTCTGTGTTCGTCTCCTTCCTCTGTCCATTTTTTTGCATTTTTTTGTCTTACATTTCTCTCCTTCCCCTCTTTTCTTTTATAACCCTTAAAGGCTCATCTAGTGACGTGCCACTCGCGCTCATTAAACCTGGGGGCTTCTTTAATAGAAGCTTATTTATACGGGCTTCACGCCCAACACATGCGTCAAACTTCCGGATGTACCTTTTTCTTCACCATTATATGCATCGATATGACTTAAGTTTTGGCCAAGCTGGGTTGCCTAGCTCCTGTGCTTACCCCTACGTTCCCGATTGTTCGGCTAGGTGGTAAAGGGAGCACCTCTGCGATTGTTACTGCCGGGTTAGCCGGATGTGTACCTCAGACTGGGTAAAGCCGGAAGCTAGCATTCTTAAGGGAATATTCGGTCGGTGAAATAAAAGATGATCTTTTTACTCATTTTATGCGCCCCCAGATGCTTTTTTTCTGCGTCTTTTCACGCAGTCCGGACATGCACTTTAGGGCATGCCTCCCAGCGAAAGGAATCCCTAACGGAACTATTCTCTCTGGAAGATGTTTCTTACTAACCATGTAATATAACATAACTAGTTGGGCACTTGTATGATAAAGCACTAATGACCCCTACACCTGGTCTCCACGCATACCCCGGTTCTTATATAACCGCTATGGTATTCGGACACACTCTAGACCATCAGGTCCCGAGGTTGAAGCGAAAAGGTCGGCAACGACAAACGATCTACAATCCGGCTAGAAGGCATTACACATGTCAATTCAAAATTACATAGTCATTCTGACTGATTGTATTCCTCTTCTATACCATCTAACAGGCTGTCTAATTTACAGTCCTGCTGGGAATACTTCGCGACCACCTCTACTTGGCCGTATACTAAGCTCACAGGGATCTCCTTCCCGTCAGGCCCCACTGGTCCGACCTCGGCCATGTGGTTTGGGTCAGACTTCGTAAAACGGGTCTTCACCATGGCCCAGGCCTCCCTAGAGCCTTGTCGGCAGGCCGATATCTTCCACAACCGGAAGCGCCACCGAGCTCCCTTCAGCTTCTCCGCAAGCTCTCCAAGGCCCTCGGGCACGGAGTGGGCAGGCCATAAGGCTTGGGAAATACCCCGCATCGCCTGCCGAATTCGCTCGTGCAGTTGCAAGAGTTCGGGAAGAAGGTCACCCGTAGAACCGGGCATCTCCTCTGCAGGACGACCTGTGAGCATACCTACAGACATTACTCTGTTAGTCGACTTCCTCGCCGAACTTTTTTTCAAAGTTCGTTCAAGCACTTACTAAAAATGTCGCGTCGAAGCCACTGATTCTCCTTCGTGGAGTCCGACAGCTGGCCACGAACATCTTTAAGTTCGACGTCCAGCTTGGTGTTGGCATCCTGAAGATCATTCTTCTCTCACCTCACCTTTGTCAACGTACTCTCACCGGCCTTTAGCCGGCGTAAGAGTTGTTGCTTGTCCGGATCGAGTCCGGCGCCATCTGCAATATGATTTGTCAGATTTGCACCAACACCGCACAATACTAATCTTTCGAAGTGTATCTTACCTGAGGGGGTCTCTTTGGGCTCCCCTGCTGCGGCTAGTGCGTCCTCTAGTTGGGCCTTGCACTTTTCCAACTCCTGGGACAGTACGGTATTCTTCTCTGTAAGAACCTGCATATTAAATGATCCTTAAATCAGTTGCTCTAACTGCTTCAAGTCTCGGGGGCTACTGGCATATATATGTTTAACCAAAATTTTCTTACCCGTATGTCTTTTACATACTGCTCCGTGGCTCTGGCTAAACCATTTTGAGCGGCACGGAGGTATGCATCTCCCGAATTAAAGGCATCTAAAGCCTCTTGGGAGAAACAAGCGTCGCGTAGAACTGTCCGGCGACGCCTGTGGTTCATGGCACTCTCCACTTCAGAATTTGTGGCAGATAGCCTGTCCGCATCCTCTATCGGAGGAGCGTCCGGTGCGCGCCTTGTGCTCGCCTCCGCTTCCTGGCCAGACGTTGGAGCCTGGCTGGTGGAGGCGCGATTGGCAACCTCTCTGGATGTAGTCCGGCGAGGTCTCTTCGTTCTGAAGATAGCACGAACGTTAATATGCCCTGACAGAATAACACCAGGGAAACAGAGGGTGCGCTATACCTTTGCACCGGCATCTCAGTCCGGACTGCATTCCTTTTTGTCCCACGGGGCCCTGCGGCCCCTCGTTGGCTAGCCGCCGCAGGTTCGGCCTCCTGCCGCGGAAATCTCCCCTGCAAAACACGGTTGTCGTCAGAAACACCGGAATACATGAGAGTGGAATCTCTCTCAAGGGAATGAGACTCCGGTTTCTGTCACCTGGGAGGCCGGGATTAACCCTGGGTAATCAGCCGTGATGGCTAACAAGGTATTGTCCTTGCTTAGCTGATGGAACACCCCATCGATAAGCTCCACCGATATGTCCGGATCCTATTCGGAGTCCGGATCGAGGGACCTTTCTGGGTCCTCGGGCTGTGGAGGGCGGCTGTTTATATCCTTTACCTCCTGTCACAGTTCCTGCACTGAAGTCGTTAGACTACATATCTAACCGTGGGAGTATAAAACAAACGGGCAAGCGCAATTGTTCACTTACCCAACTTGGAGGATCGTACATAGTAAATCCGGCCTGCGGGTTGACACGGAGGAATTCCTCCTTTTCTCCCTTGTACAAAGAGGATAAGATCTTTACTAGAGCGGCAGCTGAGGCCGGCCCCTTACGACCGTAACGGGTGGCGTCATCCTCCCCGTTGAAATCCCACATGGGGTGGCCTCTATATTGAAGCGGCTGCACCCCCCGCATAATGCATGCGGCCATGACTCCAATCATGGTTAGTCCGGAATGAGCCAACAGTCTTATTCGACCCATCAGGTAAAGGACGTCTCTGTCGCTTTCTCTCTGAGAGCTCCGCGGACGCCAGCTCAAGCGTTTCTTCAATGGAGCACTGTTGAACTCAGGGAGACCGACCCGGATGGGTCCGGTAGCGGGACGTCATCTATGTAAAACCATTCCGAAGGCCAGTCCTCGGACGCCTTCTTTGGGGTTCCGGATAGGTATCCTGTCCCGGCGATGCGCCATACTTTGGCTCCACCCACTTGGTATATAGACCCCTCTCGAGAACGGGGCACCAGGCAGAATAACCTCTTCCACAGCGCGAAATGGGCCTCAACGCCTAAAAATAGCTCGCAAAGGGCGACGAAACCCGCAATATGTAATACGGAGGCGGGTGTGAGATTGTGCAGCTGGAGGCCGTAGAACTCCAGAAGCCCGCGGAGAAATGGATGAATTGGAAACCCCAGTCCCCTTATTAGATAGGGGACAAGGCACACCTGCTCTCCTTTAGAAGGATTGGGGGTGCTCTCCGCTTGTTTTCCGCCGTTATAAGTGGCAAGACCGGCTCGGACCGGGACCATGTATGCCTGAGGGAGAAATCCTTTGGCCTGGAGCGACACTAACTCGCTATGCGGGATGGTGCAACTCTCCCAGTCCCCGGGTTTGGGACCGGAGGAGCGAGGGGAGGAGCTGCGACGGCTGGTCATGTTGGAATGGACCTTTGCTGGAAGCGCTCTGATGATAACTCGCGGAGAGGAGAAGATGTGGTTTGGACCTAAATCCCCATCCTGTTAAATAGGCGGCTTGTTTATACGGCTAGGGGTGTGGATGTAAAAACGCCCTGGTTTTTCGCATTCGTTTGACACGTGGAAGACGACCATTATTGGGCGTGGGAGCCGAGGAGCGCTACATTACAAAAATTGGACATTATTCCTATAGGTACACAGGATTTGGAGAAGAACCCGCCTTGCAATGCCGAACAATCTGCGCGCCGGACTCATCGTCATTGAAGCCTGGTTCGGGGGCTACTGAGGGAGTCCTGGATTAGGGGGTGTTCGGGTAGCCGGACTATACCTTCAGCCGGACTCCTGGACTATGAAGATACAAGATAGAAGACTTCGTCCCGTGTCCGGTGGGACTTTCCTTGGCGTGGAAGGCAAGCTTGGCGATGCGGATATTCAAGATCTCCTACCATTGTAACCAACTCTATGTAACCCTAACCCTATCTGGTGTCTATATAAACTGGAGGGTTGTAGTCCGTAGGCAATCAACTCCATATACAACAATCATACCATAGGCTAGCTTCTAGGGTTTAGCCTCCTTGATCTCGTGGTAGATCTACGCTTGTACTACCCATATCATCAATATTAATCAAGCAGAACGTAGGGTTTTACCTCCATCAAGAGGGCCCGAACCTGGGTAAAACATCGGGTTCCCTGCCTCCTGTTACCATCCGGCCTAGACGCACAGTTCGGGACCCACTACCAGAGATCCACCGGTTTTACCGACACTTGCCCTTTTGGAACTTATGCTTATAGACATATGCCTTTTGGTTTATGTAGTGCACCTGCTACCTTTCAAAGATGCATGACTGCTATATTCTCTAATTTTTGTGAAAAGATTGGTGAGGTTTTCATGGAGGATTTTTCCATTTACGGAACTTCTTTTGATGATTGCTTAGGCAACCTTGATCGAGTTTTGCAGAGATACGGGCAAACCAATCTTGTCTTGAATTGGGAGAAGTGCCACTTTATGGTTAATGAAGGTATTATATTGGGACATAAAATTTCTGAACGAGGTATTGCGGTGGATAAAGCGAAAGTTGATGCAATTGAGTAAATGACATGTCCTAAAGATATTAAAGGTATTCGTAGTTTCCTCGATCATGTTGGTTTCTATAGGAGATTTATTAAAGACTTCTCTAAAATTTATAGGCCTGTTACAAATCTTTTACAAAACGATGTTCCATTTGTTTTTATGATGATTGTGTAGAAGCCTTTGAAACGCTTAAGAAAGCCTTAATTTCTGCACCTATTGTTCAACCACCTGATTGGAACTTGCCTTTCGAAATTATGTGTGATGCTAGTGATTGTGCTGTTGGTGCTGTTCTAGGACAAAGAGTTGATAAGAAATTAAATGTTATTCATTATGCTAGTAAAACTCTAGACAGCCCCCAACACAATTATGCTACTACTGAGAAATAATTTTTAGCAGTTGTTTTTGCCTGTGACAAATTAGATCTTACATTTGTTGATTCTAAAGTAATTGTTCACACTGATCATGCTTCTATAAAATATCTTATGGAAAAGAAAGATGCTAAACCTAGACTTATTAGGTGGGTTCTTTTGCTACAAGAATTTGACTTACATATCACTGATAGAAAAGGAGCTGAGAACCCCGTGCCTGATAACTTTTCTAGGTTAGAAAATATTCTTGATGACCCACAACCTATTAATGATAGTTTTCCTAATGAACAGTTGGCTGCAATAAATGTTTCTCATAACACTCCTTGGTATGCTGACTATGCTAATTATATTTTTGCTAAATACATACCACCTAGCTTCACATACCATTAAAAGAAAAAATTCTTCTATGATTTAAGACATTAATTTTGGGATGACCCACATCTTTATAAAGAAGGAGTAGATGGTATTATTAGGCGTTGTGTACCTAAGCATGAACAGGAACAAATCCTACGTAAATGTCACTCTGAAGCTTATGGAGGGCATCATGCGGGAGATAGAACTGCTCACAAGATATTGTAATTTGGTTTTTATTGGCCTACTCTCTTCAAGGATGCCCGTAAGTTTGTTTTATCTTGTGATGAATGTCAGAGAATTGGAAATATTGGTAAGCATCAGGAAATGCCTATGAATTATTCACTTGCTGTTGAACCATTTGATGTTTGGGGATTTGATTACATGGGACCTTTTCCTTCCTCTAATGGGTATACACATATCTTGGTTGCTGTGGATTATGTTACTAAGTGGGTAGAAGCTATTCCAACTAGTAGTGCTGATAACAACACCTCTATTAAAATGCTTAAGGAAGTCATTTTCCCAAGGTTTGGAGTTCCTAGATATTTAATGACTGCTAGTTCTTGAGCTTGCGTTGGTTTTTCCCTTGAAGAGGAAAGGGTGATGCAGCAAAGTAGAGATAAGTATTTCCCTCAGTTTGACAACCAAGGTATCAATCCACTAGGAGACCACGCACAAATCACCGAATACCTGCACAAACAATCAAACAACTTGCACCCAATGCGATAAATGGGTTTTCAATCCCTTCACAATTATTTGCAAAGGTGAGATCTGATAGACATAGATAAACGGTAAAGTAAATATTTTTGGTATTTTTGGTTTATAGATCGGAAAGTAAAATATTGCAAAATAGTAAATTAGAAACTAATATTGTAGATCGGAAACTTATATGGTGGAAAATAGACCCAGGGGCCATGGGTTTCACTAGAGGTTTCTCTCACAACAGCAAATAATACGGTGGGTGAACAAATTACTGCCGAGCAATTGATAGAAAAGCACAAAGTTATGACGATATCTAAGGCAATGGTCATGAATATAGGCATCACGTCCGTGTCAAGTAGACCGAAACGATTCTGCATCTACTACTATTAATCCACACATCGACCGACTCATGCCTGCATCTAGAGTATTAAGTTCATGAAGAACAGAGTAACACATTAAGTAAGATGACATGTTGTAGAGAAATTAACTCAAGCAATATGATGAAAACCCCAACTTTTTATCCTCGATGGCAACAATACAATACATGCCTTGCTGCCCCTACTGTCACTGGGAAAGGACACCGCAAGATTGAACCCAAAGCTAAGCACTTCTCCCACTACAAGAAAAACCAATCTAGTTGGCCAAACCAAACCGATAGTTCGAAGAGAATTACAAAGATATCAAATCATGCATAAAAGAATTTAGAGAAGATTCAAATAATATTCATAGATAAGTTGATCATAAATCCACAATTCATCGGATCTCGTCAAACACACCGCAAAAAAGTATTACATCGACTAGATCTCCAAGAACATCGAGGAGAACATGGTATTGAGAATCAATGAGAGAGAAGAAGCCATCTAGCTACTAGCTATGGATCCGCAGGACTATGGTAAACTACTCACGCTTCATCGGAAGGGCAATAGAGTTGATGTAGAAGCCCTCCGTGATCGAATCCCGCTTCAGAGGGTGCCGAAAAAGGTCCTTAGATGGGATCTCACAGGTACAGAAGGTTGAGGCGGTAGAAATGTGTTTTTGTGGATGCCTTTGGTGGTTTGGGATATTTGGGAATATATAGGCGAAAGAATTAGGTCAGGAGGGTCACGGGGGCCCCACAAGGGTGGGGGCGCACTCTACCCCTTGGGCACGCCCTCTGTCCTTGTGACCGCCTCATGGATCCTCCGACTTCATCTCCAAGTCTCCTGGTTTGCTTCTAGTCCAAGAAAAATCATCGCGAAGGTTTCATTCCGTTTGGACTCCGTTTGGTATTCCTTTTCTGCGAAACTCAAAAACAGGGAAAAACAGGAACTGGCACTGGGCCCTAGGTTAATAGGTTACTCCCAAAAATAATATAAAATAGCATATTAATGCATATAAAACATCCAAAACAGATAATATAATAGCATGGAACAATAAAAAAATTATAGATACGTCGGAGACGTATCAATGACTGATGGTGGTTCACACTTTATTCATGGTGCTTTCCGTAAAATGCTTGCTAAGTATGATGTTAGCCATATAATAGCATCACTTTATCATCCTCAGTCTAGTGTCAAGTTGAACTTAGTAATAGAGAAATAAAATTAATTTTGTTAAAAACTGTCAATAGATCCCGAAAGAATTGGTCTAAGAAATTAGATGATGCACTTTGGGCTTATAGAATAACCTATAAAAATCATATGGGTATGTCACCTTATAAAATGGTTTATGGAAAAGCTTGTCATTTGCCTCTTGAGTTAGAACATAAAGCATATTGGCAATTAAAGAACTCAACTATGATTTCAAACTTCCGGTGAAAAGCGGTTATTTGATATTAGCTCACTAGATAAATGGAGAACCCAAGCTTATGAAAATGCCAAGTTGTTTAAAGGAAAAGTTAAAAGATGGTATGATAAGAGAATCCAAAAGCACGAGTTTAAATTTGGAGAATATGTTCTTTTGTACAACCCTCGTTTCAGATTCTTTGCAGGAAAACTCCTCTCCAAATAGGAAGGACCCTATGTTATCGAGGAGGTTTATCGATCTAGAGCAATAAAAATAAATAATGCCGAAGGTACTAACCCGAAGGTTGTCAATGGGTAAAGAATAAAACACTATATCTCAGGTACGCCCATTAATGTTGAAAGCAATATTATCCAAACTATGACACGGGGGGAACACATAAAGGAAACCTTCTGGAACACTCCGGAATCATGAAAAAGAGGAGGTACGTGATACGGTAAGTAAACGGACTCCAAAAAATCCGCAAAAATATTTCCTGTCAGTTTTGGAATATTTTTAAATTTAGGATAATAAGAAACAACCAGGAAGGCACCCCTGGTGGGCACAAGACACCAGGGCACGCCTGGCTTGCCAGGGAGCCTGGCACGCCCAGGTGGGTTGTGCCCACCTCGGGTACCTTCCGGACTCCGTTTTTCTTCCATTTGCTTGTTTCCCAAGATAAAAAGTCTTCATATACCCCCTGAACCTATTGACCACTGCATCACGGAGGAATATTCTGTTTTCTTTTCTTGCTGTTTTCTGACAGATCTAATTCACCATCGCTGCTTCAAGCTCCTCCAATGACAAGTTCTTCAAGAACGTCATCAACCCATATTTGCAGGAGGTGATGCAGCACCCTCAGGCTATCTAGATGCATGAGGGGGTGCTCCACATCGGTGATGTGCAAGGTCCCAAAGGGACGGGAACAGTGGAGGCCAGGCTTGAAGCTATGGAGCAGGAGGTCTTCCGGTGCAAGGGGATGGCGGAACGTGGACTCAATGCCAATCACCTCATGATCGCGAACTATAGCCATGATCTTAAGGTGGATGGCAAGTCCATGAAGGACATCGTCTTCACCTTCAACGAGCAAATCAAATTTATCCAAAGCCAGATCTACAATCTCCAAAACAAAGTTTTTGAATATGAGGCAAGGTTTAAAGGTATGAGTTTGGCTACTGATGCGGCTTGAACTACGTTGGTATTTCCCCAAAGAGGAAGGGATGATGCAGCACAGCTACGGTAGGTATTTCCCTAAGTGATGAGATCAAGGTTATCGAACCAGTAGGAGAACCACGCAACACCACGTAAACAGCTCCTGCACACAAAGAACAAATACTTGCAACCCGACGTAAGAGAGGGGTTGTCAATCCCTCACAGGTAAAAAGATAGGTAAAATTGTAGTAGATTGGATAAATATATCTCGCCGGAACGCGAGATAAAATAAATAATAATAAATTGCAGCAAGGTATTTTTGTATTTTTGGATTAATAGATCTGAAAATAAAAGAAAATAAAAATAGATCGCGAAGGCAAATATAATAAAGAAGAGACCCGAGGCCGTAGATTTCACTAGTGGCTTCTCTCGAGAAAAATAGCATACGGTGGGTAAAGAAATTACTATTGGGCAATTGATAGAACTTCAAATAATCATGACGATATCCAGGCAATGATCATTATATAGGCATCACGTCCAAGATTAGTAAAACGACTCCTGCCTGCATCTACTATTAGCAGATCGACTCCTGCCTGTATCTACTACTATTACTCCACACATCGACCGCTATCCAGCTTGCATCTAGTGTACTAAGTTCATGGAGAAACAGAGTAATGCAATAAGAACGATGACATGATGTATACAAGATCTATTTATGTAGAAATAGACCCCATCTTGTTATCCTTAATAGCAATGATACATACATATCGGTTCCCCTTCTGTCACTGGGATCAAGCATCGTAAGATCGAACCCATCACAAAGCACCTCTTCCCATGGCAAGAAAAATCGATCTAGTCGGCCTAACTAAACCAAAGATTCGAACAAGAAATATGAGGCTATAAGTAATCATGCATATAAGAGACCAAAAGACTCAAATAACTTTCATGGATAAAAACATAGATCTGATCATAAACTCAAAGTTCATCAAATCCCAATAAACACACTGCAAAAAGAGTTACATCAAATAGATCTCCAAGAGACCATTCACTACTGGAATCAGCTACTTTGCCATCTGCCAGCTCTTTGCCGTCTGCTAGCAGACGACAAAGAAGCTCTTTGCCATCAGCTACCCGAAAGCAGACGGCAAAGAACTGGTTGATGGCAAAGAAAGCCTTTGCCATCAGCCGGTTCTTTGCCGTCCGCTAGCTGACGGCAAAGATTCTTTGTCGTCGGCTAGCAGACGGCAAAGAGGGAGGGGCCCCACTGACGAGCTGCTTAAAAAAACTTAACGGGCCCCCCTCTTTGCCGTCTGCTAGCAGACGGCAAAGAGCAAATAAGCGGACGGCAAAGGGGGGCGGACGGCAAAGATTTAACATATCTAACGGCGCCCCCCCCCCCCACCCCACGCCCTCTCTCTCTGTTTCT
>NC_041388.1:131700728-131701417 GCF_002162155.2 Triticum dicoccoides | reverse complement strand
GCCCCGCCCCCCTCCTCCACCGGCCACCTCCTCCACCGGCCCTGCCCCAGGTGAGCTCTACCTCCTCTTTTTTTCTGCTTTTTTTAGTTTCAGGTTTATGTTTAGTTTAGATTTAGTTTTACTTTTAGGTTTAGTTTTAGGTTTAGTTTTAGTTTAGTTTTAGTTTAGTTTTAGGTTTAGATTTAGTTTTTTCCTTTTTTTTCTGTTTTTTTAGTTTTAGGTTTATGTTTAGTTTATATTTAGTTTTAGTTTTAGTTTTAGTTTTAGATTTAGGTTTAGTTTTAGGTTTAGGTTTAGGTTTAGGAAAGAAGAAGAAGAAAAAAAGAGGAGAGGAGGAGAAGAAGAAGAGGAAAAAGGAAAGGAAGAAGAAGAAGAGGAGGAGGAGAAGAAAAAAGAAGAAGAGGAAGAAGAAGAAGAAAAAAGAGGAGAGGAGGAGAAGAAGAAGAGGAAAACGGAAAGGAGGAGGAAGAAGAAGAAGAAGAAGGCAAAAAAGGAAGAAAAGGAAGAAAAGGAAGAAGAGGAAGAAGAAGAAAAGGAAAAAAGAGGAAAAAAACCCGACCCGACACGGCACCCCGACCCCGACCCGGCACCCCGACACGACACCCCGACCCCAAGACCTCGACCCCGACCCCGACACCCCGACCCCGACCCTGACACCTCGACCCCGAGCCTGACCCGATCGACACCCC
>NC_041388.1:131575043-131700718 GCF_002162155.2 Triticum dicoccoides | reverse complement strand
ACACCCCGACCCCGAGCCTGACCCGACACCCCGACCCCGAGCAAAAAGAGTTACATCAAATAGATCTCCAAGAGACCATATTGTATTGAGGATCAAAAGAGAGAGAGGAAGCCATCTAGCTATTAACTACAGACGCCTAGGTCTACAATGAACTACTCACGCATCATCGGAGAGGCACCAATGAGGATGATGAACCCCTCCGTGATGGTGTCTAGATTGGATCTGTGGTTTCTGGAACTTGCGGCGGCTGGAATTGATTTTCGTCGACTCCCCTAGTGTTTCTGGAATATTGGGGTATTTATAGAGCAAAGAGGCGGTGCGGGAGGCCACCGAGGTGGGCACAACCCACTTAGGCACGCCTGGGCCCTCAGGCGCACCCTGGTGGGTTGTGCTCCCCTCGGAGCTCCCCTCAGGTACTTTCTTGGCCCAACAGGTGTCTTCTGGTTCAGAAAAAATCACCAAAAAGTTTCGCTGCGTTTGGACTCCATTTGGTATTGATTTTTGTGAAGTAAAAAACAAGAAAAAAACAACAACTAGCACTGGGCACTATGTCAATAGATTAGTCCCAAAAATGATGTAAAGCTGCTATAAAATGATTGTAAGGCATCCAAGATTGACAATATAACAGATGGAACAATACAAAATTATAGATACGTTGGAGACGTATCAGCATCCCCAAGCTTAATTCCTACTCGTCCTCGAGTAGGTAAATGATAAAAACAGAATTTTTGATGTGGAATGCTGCCCAACATGTTCAACACATATTATTTTCTTTGTAGCATGGACATTTGGACCTTTATATGATTCAAAGCAATAGTCTAGTTTTGACATGAAGATTTCAATACTTAATCATATCAACAAGCAACCATGTCTTTCAAAATATCAATACTAAAGTGAGTTATCCTAGCCCATTATGCTCAATCATTGATCCATTCATGAAACACACTCACATATTAGCTACACCCAATGCTCAAGTACGATCATAGTGCCCCTTAGTTTGTTCTTTATAAGAGAAGATGGAGACTCAAAAATAAAAATTGCATAAAGTAAAATAAAGGCCATTCGCAGAGGGAAGTAGGGATTTGTAGAGGTGCCAGAGCTCAAAGCGAAAAAGATGGAGATAATACATTTTGGGTGGCATGCTTTTCCCGTCAATGAAAATGATTGAGTAGTTCCCAATACTTTCCACGCTAGATGTATCATAGGTAGTTCTCGAACAGAATATAAAGTTTATTCCTTTTTCCACCATACTTTCACTTTCCATGGCTAACCGTATCCATGGGTGCCTTCCATACCAACACTTTCCAAGGAATTTATTATTTGACAACATAAAGTAAATTCATTTTTTATTTCGGGACTGGGCATCCTTAATACCTTTGCCGTACTCTCGTGCAATGACAAGTGAATAAACACTCATCTTGAGAATAACACATCTAGCATGGAAATATATCAGCCACCCCTACCATTTCATGAGCTGTACGAGCACAGAAAAGAAGTTTATTTCGAAAATTAGAGATGGCACATACAAATTTGCTTAGGACAGAAAAATAATACTGCATATAGGTAGGTATAGTGGACTCATATGGAAAAACTGATTTAAAGGATTTTGGATGCACAAGTAGTGATCATTCTTAGTGCAAATGAAGGCTAGCAAAATATTGAGAAGCATCCAACCAAGAAACGAAAAATCTCATAATCGAGCATTAAGCATAACTAACACCGAATAATGCACCACAAGTAGGATGTAATTTCATTGCACAACTATTTACTTTCGTGATTGCATAGGAATTACAAACCTTAGCACCAATATTCTTACTAAAGCACAATTACTCACCAACATGACTCACATATTATATCGACATATCACAAAACTATTACAAGGGATCAAGTTTATTTTGTCCAATGATCTTCATGAAAGTTTTTGTTATATCCCTCTTGAATATCCATCACTTTGGGACTAATTTCATATGTTGCTTTTGAAAGCTCAAACAAATCTAAGTGAAGAACATGAGCATAAAATTTTCTTCCCTCAAAATAATTTAAGTGAAGCAAGAGATAATTTATTAAAAAAAGTACTAACTCTCAAATAAATCTAAGTGAAGCATGAGAGCATTTCTCCAAAAATACTAAAGCACACCGTGCTCAAAAAGATATGAGTGAAGCAGTAGAGAAATTCCATAGCTCATAAAGATTTAAGTGAAGCATAGAGAGCAATTCTAACAAGCCATAGCATAATTTTGGCTCTCAAATAGGTGTCTCCATCAAGGATTCATGACTAAAAATACAAAGCAAAACAAGCAAAGACTCATATCATACAAGACGCTCCAAGAAAAACTCATGATATGTGACGAATAAAAATATAGCTCCAAGTAAAATACTGATGGTCATTAGAAGAAAGAGGGGACGCCACTAGGGGCATCCCCAAGCTTAGTTGCTTGCTTCTCTTTTTAGATAATGGCTTGGGATTTCATGGGTATCCTGAAGCTTAGGGCTCTTCTTACTCCTTATTCCTTCATCTATTGTAATGTCACCCAAAACTTGAAAACTTCAATCAGACAAAACTCAACAAAATTTTCGTGAGATCCGTTAGTATAAGAAAGAAAATCACTATTATAAGTACTATTGCAAACCCATTCATATTTTATTTTTGCATTATATCTATGGTATTCCAACTTTTCTATAGCTTATACCCTCCAATAAAAACCATAGATTCATCGAAATAAGCACTCAAGCATAGAAAATAGAATTTGTCAAAAACATAACAGTCTGTAGCAATCTGAAGATTTTGAATACTTCTGTAACTCCAAAAATTCTGAAAAATTAGGACAACGTGGGCAATTTGTATATTAATCTTCTGCAAAAATAATCAACATTTTATCGCACTTCTGTTAAAAGTGAGAATTATTTGCATGAGTGCAAAAGTTTCTGTTTTTCAGCAAGATCAAATCAACTATCACCCAACATGATCCCAAAGGCTTTGTTTGGCACAAACACTAATTAAAACACAAAGGACACAATAATAACAGTAGCATAATTGTGCAAACACTCAAGAACAGAAATAAAAAGATAAAAACAAAATTTACTCATTGGGTTGCCTCCCAACAAGCGCTATCGTTTTACGCCCATAGTTAGGCATAACACAAAGATTCAAGTATTGTCATCTTTATTTTCCTTAGAGGTGTTTTTGTCAGGAGGTTTTGCAAAGACAACATAAAACACCTTATCCATAGAGACTTTAGCACTATCAAGTTGCTTATCATCATACCCCCTTTGATTTCCGACAACAATCCAAGAATAGTGTTGGTTAACATCATTGAAAACTTGTGGGATTATATCTAAAACAAGGACTTCTTAATATTCTCATCAAAGATTTGATTATCCCCAAGCAAATGTCTTAGCACATAATCACTATTATACAGAATTTCATTTATCACTGGTTTTTCATGATTCATACCATAGAAATCAAAATTTTCCCTAGCTTCCCGTATTATGTAATCAAATTCATTCATAAGAACAAGGGTAACCAACTTTTTAGCTTTGGGATTCTTTATATCGGGCAGCTCAAAAAACAATCTTTGCAAGGTAGGTCTAATGCTGAAATATAAATTTATTTTCAAGCTTCAGAACTAATGCTGAAATAGCCTCCGCATAAGATTTAGTCCTCTTAAGTATAGGAACATCATCAACACTTCAATTTCCAACACAATTGAAAAATTCTTGGATACCTTCTTTTCCTATAACATTCCCTTGCCCCAAAACAAAAGTTTTGGCATCCAGATTGCCAGATGATCCAATTTTAGGAGTTAGGCCATCATCTATTTCTTCCATACCGAAGTCACTCATGGTGACAAATCTAATAAACAAAAATCCAACTAGAAACACGAATGAGAAATAGGGCGAATAAAAACAGCAAATTTTTGTGAAGTGGGGGACAGGAAAACGAGAGGCAAATGGCAAATAATGTAAACCGCAAGGAGATGAGATTTGTGATCAGGAACCTAGTAGATGTTGATGATGTCTCCCCGGCAACGGCGCCAGAAATTCCTTTTGATGTGGCTTGAACTACGTCAGTATTTCCCCAAAGAGGAAGGGATGATGCAGCACAACAACATTAGGTATTTCTCTCAGTGATGAGACCAAGGTTATCGGACCAGTAGGAGAACCACGCAACACCACGTAAACAGCTCCTGCAGACAAAGAACAAATACTTGCAACCCGATGTAAGAGAGGGGTTGTCAATCCCTCACGTGTAAAAAGATAGGTAAATTTGTAGTAGATTGGATAAATAGATATCGCGGGAACGTGAGATAAAATAAATAATAATAAATTGCAGCATGGTATTTTTGTATTTTTGGATTAGTAGATCTGAAAATAAAAGAAAATAAAAATAGACCGCAAAGGAAAATATAATAAAGAAGAGACCCGGGGTCGTAGGTTTCACTAGTGGCTCCTCTCGAGAAAAATATCATACGGTGGGTAAACAAATTACTATTGGGCAATTGATAGAACTTCAAATAATCATGACGATATTCAGGAAATGATCATTATATAGGCATCACGCCCAAGATTAGTAGACCGACTCCTGCCTGCATCTACTATATTACTCCACACATCGACCGCTATCTAGCATGCATCTAGTGTATTAAGTTCATGGAGAAACAGAGTAATGCAATAAGAACGATGACATGATGTAGACAAGATCTATTTATGTAGAAATATACCCCATCTTGTTATCCTTAATAACAACGATACATACGTGTCGGTTCCCCTTCTGTCACTGGGATCAAGCACCGTAAGATCGAACCATCACAAAGCACCTCTTCCCATGGCAAGAAAAATCGATCTAGTCGGCCTAACTAAAATAAAGATTCGAAGAAGAAATAGGAGGCTATACGTAATCATGCATACAAGAGATCAACAGACTCAAATAACTTCCATTGATAAAAAACATAGATCTGACCATAAACTCAAAGTTCATCGGATCCTAACAAACACACCGCAAAAAGAGTTACATCAAATAGATCTCCAAGAGACCATTGTACTGAGAACCAAAAGAGAGAGAGGAAGCCATCTAGCTACTAAATACGGACCCTTAGGTCTACAATGAACTACTCACGCATCATTGGAGAGGCACCAATGAGGATGATGAATCCCTCCGTGATGGTGTCTAGATTTGATCTGTGGTTTCTAGAAATTACGGCGGCTGAAATTTATTTTCGTCGAATCCCCTAGGGTTTCTAGAATATTGAGGTATTTATAGAGCAAAGAGGCTGTGCGGGAGGCCACCAATGTGGGCACAACCCACCTGGGCGCGCCTGGGCCCCCAGGCGCGCCTTGGTGGGTTCGGTTTGGATCCGATAACCCATTAACAGCCTAGACCAATGTGGATTTTCCATGTGTAAAATCATCGTTGGCTAAAGGAAACACGTGTTGGTTCCTCGGTGGGCTAGATGTCGTCCGTCCAATGGAGGAGACATGCCTATGATATCTCGACTCGTGGAAGGTCCCTACAAAGGCCCATATAGGTTAAAAAGGTCAGCCTAGTCAAAGGCCCATAGTATTTACCCAGGTACTAGTTGGCCAGCCTAATAACGGCCTATTTAAACATTACCCATTTACGACCCGAAGCCAGATTAGGCATGTTAATTGTTCGCCGAATATTTGGGCCTAATTACGACCAAGTGACATTTCGGCCTGTTAGAGGTCCGATGTAGACATGGGCCCATTTCAGCCCGGTGTGTCTTTCGGCCTGGGAATGGCCCGTACTGCCCATGGGCCATATATGGTCCGACGCGACATCCGACGCACACACAACTGGGCGACGACAACCTTTTGATCTATGCTGGGACGACCGGCAGTGTAATGGAGGTCGATGCCGACCACCTTGTACTTGTCACCAGCAAGCAACTGCTCAACGCTGTTGATGTAGTCGTCCACCAGGTCTGGGTCCATGGTGTACACCACCGAGAGATCCGTCTCCCTCGCGTGGGTCTCCACTCTATGCTCGCCGAACTCCATTGGAGCGCCTCTAGCCATCCCCTCTCTATGTGTCGTCGTGGGTGTGCTTGTTGTGTTGTGGGGCGCGATCGAAAGGTTGAAGAGACTAAGGTTATAATGGCCGCGGGAATTGAAGGGGAAGTCGGACGGCCAGGAATATCGGCAGGCCTTGATGGCCGTTCTAATTTGCAGCGCGTAACTCCATCGTGCCGCACGTAACTGCATCGCGTGGCAACGCGCACGACGCAACCGCATGCATATGGGCCCCCGACGTGATCATGCACACGCCCAACCGCTGGCAGAGCGCGCGCGGAGGGACGCGAGCAGAGCGCTCCGTGGTCGCCTCAACGGCGATCAACCATATACATATATGCATATAGTAGTTGAACGTGCAAGGAAAAGCTGCCCACAAGCCGAGCGCGCTGAGGAACGCGAGTAGAGCGCGCCAACGGACGCGACAGAGCGCACCGCGGCGCCTAACAGTGAGCACAGCGCGCAGCGGCGCCTAATGGCGAGCAGAGCTTGCCGAGGGACGCGAGCAGAGGACGACACAATGATACGTGGCAAATAAGACGAACTGTGCGAGCGATGTCGGAGACATCAAGCACGAATCAGATTACAGTTGCGTGTGCGATACGTGGCATACAGTTGATCCATCCGAGCTGTTTGTGATGGAATAAGCCATGTGTGTTGCGGGAAAACGCTTCCTGGTATATAACCTTAAATTTAACCAAAAAAGTGTGAATGCATGTTACAAAAATTATATAGCTAGAAACTATGTTCAAATATGACTCCAACGATATAATCTTTGGTGATATGCATTCATATTTTATTAGTTAAATCCTACTTATAAACCAGGACAAGGGTATAGTAGGTAATTAAATCGCAAACGTTTTTTATTAACTGTATGTGTACGTGTCCTCTCGTCCTCCTCTCGTACGTCTTGTCACCCCGCTGCCGCAACTGGCTTACAGTGCAAGCTTGCGCAGCATGCGGGGGCATTCTTTCGGCCAAACGGTGTCGCCAATGAATCGTCGGTGAGCCCGTTCCCGCGCAACCTCGTAGGTTCCCGCGCAAGCTTCCCGCCCGACTCGGTGAAATCCCCAAAAATCCCAATGCTTACCGGCCTGCTATAAAAACCCTCACGGCCGGCGAGTCCTGCATCGCATTTTTCACTCCCTCCCTGTAGGTTATCTCATCTGCTTCTCCCACAATCGCTAATGGCACCGATCCGTCGTCGTCGCTCAGCCACTCCGTCGTCATCAGAGGACAACTCCAGCTAGGTGATAACCCACAAGTATATGGGATCACAACTGTTTTCGAGGGTAGAGTATTCAACCCAAATTGATTGATTCGACACAAGGGGAGCCAAAGAATATTCTCAAGTATTAACAGTTGAGTTGTCAATTCATCCGCACCTGAAAGACTTATATCTGCAGCAGAGTATTTAGTAGCAAAGTAGTACAGAAGTAACGGTAACAGTGGCAAAAGTAGTAGTAGCAATTGTAGTGATTGTAACAGTGGCAACGGAAAAGTAACTAAGCAAAGATCAATATGTGAAAAGCTCGTAGGCAATGGATCAGTTATGGATAATTATGTCGGATGCAATTCCTCATGCAATAGTTATAACATAGGGTGACACAGAACTAGCTCCAGTTCATCAATGTAATGTAGGCATGTATTCCGAATATAGTCATACGTGCTTATGGAAAAGAACTTGCATGACATCTTTTATCCTACCCTCCCGTGGCAGCGGGGTCCTATTGGAAACTAAGGGATATTAAGGTCTCCTTTTAATAGAGTACCGGACCAAAGCATTAACACTTAGTGAATACATGAACTCCTCAAACTATGGTCATCACTGGTAAGTATCCCAATTATTGTCACTTCGGGGTTAACAGATCTAACACATAATAGGTGACTATAGACTTGCAAGATAGGATCAAGAACTCACATATATTCATGAAAACATAATAGGTTCAGATCTGAAATCATGGCACTCGGGCCCTAGTGACAAGCATTAAGCATAGCAAAGTCATAACAACATCAATCCCAGAACATAATGGATACTAGGGATTAAACCCTAACAAAACTAACTCGATTACATGATAAATCTCATCCAACCCAGCACCGTCGAGCAAGTCTATGATGGAATTACTCACGCACGGTGGTGAGCATCATGAAATTGGTGACGGAGGAAGGTTGATGTTGACGATGGCGACGGATTCCCCTCTCCGGAGCCTCGAACGGACTCCAGATCAGCCCTCCCGAGAGAGATTAGGGCTTTGCGGCGGCTCCGTATCGCAAAACGTGATGAATCCTTCTCTTTGATTTTTTTCTCCCCGAACGTGAATATATAGAGTTGGAGTTGAGGTCGGTGGAGCACTAGGGGGGCCACGAGGCAGGGGGCGCTCCAAGGGGGTAGGCGCGCCCCCACCCTCGTGGACAGTGTGTGGCCCCCCTAGCTTTGGTTCTTTCACCAGTATTTTTTATATATTCCAAAAATATTCTCCGTTGATTTTCAGGTCATTCTGAGAACTTTTATTGTTGCACAAAAATAACACCATGGCAATTCTGCTGAAAACAGCGTCAGTTCGGGTTAGTTCCATTCAAATCATGCAAGTTAGGGTCCAAAACAAGGGCAAAAGTGTTTGGAAAAGTAGATACGATGGAGACGTATCAACTCCCCCAAGCTTAAACCTTTGCTTGTCCTCAAGCAATTCAGTTGATAAACTAAAAGTGACAAAGAAAAAACTTTTACAAACTCTGTTTGCTCTTGTTGTTGTAAATATGTAAAGCCAACATTCAAGTTTTCAGCAAATATTATGAACTAACCATATTCACAATAACATTTAGGTCTTATGTTTACTCATATAAATGGCATAACCAACTAGCGAGCAATAATAATAAATCTCGGATGACAACACTTTCTCAAAACAATCATAATATAATATAACAAGATGGTATCTTGCTAGCCCTTTCTGAAACCGCAAAACATAAATGTAGAGCACCTCTGAAGATCAAGGACTGATTGGAAATTGTAATTCATGGTAAAAGAGATCCAGTCACATTCATACTCAATGTAAACTAATAACAATACATGCAAATGACATCGGTGCTCTCCAACTAGTGCTTTTTAATAAGAGGATGATGACTCAACATAAAAGTAAATAGACAGGCTCTTCTTAGAGGGAAGCAGGGATTTGTAGAGGTGCCAGAGCTCGATTTTGAAATAGAGATGAATAATATTTTGAGTGGTATACTTTCATTGTCAACATAACAACCGAGAGATCTCGATATCTTCCATGCTACACACATTATAGGCGGTTCCCAAGCGGAATGGTAAAGTTTATACTCCCCCTACCGCCAACAAACATCAATCCATGGCTTGTCCAAAACAACGGGTGCCTCCAACTAACAACAATCCTAGGGGAGTTTTGTTTGCAATTATTTTGATTTGATTTGAGCATGGGACTGGGCATCCCGGTTACCAGCCATTTTCTCGTGAGTGAGGAGCGGAGTCCACTCCTCTTGAGAATAACCCGCCTAGCATGGAAGATATCGACAAACCTAGTTGATACATGAGCTATTCGAGCATACAAAACAAAATTTCATTTGAAGGTTTAGAGTTTGGCACATACAAATTTACTTGGAACGGCAGGTAGATAACGCATATAGGAAGGTATGGTGGACTCATATGGAATAACTTTGGGGTTTATGGAATTGGATGCACAAGCACTATTCCCGCTTAGTACAAGTGAAGGCTAGAAAGAGACTCGGAAGTGACCAACTAGAGAGCGAGAACAATCATGAACATGCATTAAAATTAATCAACACTGAATGCAAGCTTGAGTAGGATATAATTCACCATGAAGATAAATATCGTGAAGGCTATGTTGATTTTGTTTCAACTACATGTGTGAACATGTGCCAAGTCAAGCCACTCAAATCGTTCAAAGGAGGATACCACCCTACCATACCACATCACAACCATTTTAATAGCATGTTGGCACTCAAGGTAAACCATTATAAACTCCTAGCAAATTAAGCATGGCATGAGCAACTATAATCTGTAATTGTCATTGCAAACATGTTTCATTCATAATAGGCTGAATCAGGAACGATGAACTAATCATATTTACAAAAATAAGAGAGGTCAAGTTCATACCAGCTTCTCTCGTCTCAATCAGTCCATCATATATCGTCATTATTGCCTTTCACTTGCACAACCGAACGGTGTGGATAATAATAGTAGTGTGTGTGCATTGGACTAAGCTAGAATCTGCAAGCATTCAATTCAAGGGAGAAGACAAGGTAATATGGGCTCTTTGTTAGATCAACAATAATGCATATAAGAGCCACTCAACATTTTCATTAAGTTCTTCTCCTCTCGACCCCCAAAGAAAAGAAATACAACTATTTACACGGGAAAGCTCCCAACAAGCAAAAGAAGAACGAGAAATCTTTTTGGATTTTCTTTTTAATTACTACTACTACAAGCATGGAAAGTAAACTAGCTAAAAGCTACCACTAATTTTTTTGGTTTTTATTAAGGTTTTTCAAACACAGAAGAAGAATGCTAGAAAAGAAAATAAACTAGCATGGATAGTACAATGAAAAAGTATGAGCACCAACAACTGGCATGAGTGTGTGAACATGAATGTAATGTCAGTGAGAAATATGTACTCCCCCAAGCTTAGGCTTTTGGCCTAAGTTGGTCTATGGCCACGGCTTAAAGCTGCCCTCTCCAGTGTATGGAGGAGTGTCCTCAGGGTGCCACTGGTTGGAGATCTCCTCTGGATCCCACTGATAAACAGACTGACGGTGAGGATCAAGTGGTGGCTCCGGCTCAGGCTCTGGAGCTGATATCAGGCTCCGGTATGCATGAACGGCCTCCAGCAAAACAAGGTACATGCCAGAAAACAAGTTAAACAAAGGGAGCAGGCAAGGTAATAGTCTCAAAGTAATTTTTATCAAATATCAGTCTATATTTAAGCATCTTCTTCTTATTCTTAACAATAAAATCATGTGCTACCATACTCTTATAATCTAGAAAAATAGGAGGCATCATCTTCTTCAAATTTAACCGTTTAGCAACAATAGCGCCTAAACTAAAAGTGGTATCACGGAACAAAGCATGGCGCAAAATAACAATATCAGGGGCACTAAGGTTTCCATTGTTCCCGCGACCAATTAAACATCTACTAGCAAATATTGCAAAGTAACGTAGAATAGGAAAATGTATGCTAGTAATTCTTGCATCGGAAACTTTCCTCGTTTCCCTACAGCAATCATATCAATAAATCCCTCCTCATCATTACAATGTGGTTCCTCTATGCTGCCCTCAAAGGGTATCTTACATACCCGGCAAAAATCATATAGTGACATCTCCTTAACCTCATCATATAAATGAAATTCCACTGAAGGTGGTGATTTCTTAGCATGAAAGTAAAATTTTTGCATGAAAATATTAGTGAGGAGGAGATACTGTTCGTGCTGGTCACGGAGGAAGTCGACGAGGCCTGCATTCTCAGCCAAGTAATAAAAGTCCTCATAAATCCCAGCTGCTCTCAAGAACTCATCACAAGGCCATTCGCACGGCCGAACCTCCATAGTGCGAGGGAGATTATATTTGGGCTTCTTATTCCCTTCACTTTGCTTATCCTTCGAGCTTCGGCTCGAAGAGCCCCTCAACAATCTCTTCATCATTTCCTGTGAAAAATTTCTGAAATTTTTAGTAACTCAAAATAAAAGTGAACCAAACTCAACAAAATTGATAGCAACTACTCCTACAAGTGCCTAGGGGCCATATCATGCAATAAAACTACTTTTGACCACATAAATTTGACATGCAAGTTCAAGAACAGGGTCACCTAAGAAGCAAAAATTTGCAATAAATAAAGGGAAATGCTTGTAGCCGGTAGGCCGACTAAAATGCTCCGCCGGTCGTACGCACGCGCTTAGATCACGCAACGATTCATGCTATCGTCAACATGTTTTTCTTTAACTGAATCTTCCTCCCCACCTCTTATCCCTTCGTTCTCCTCTTCGCGTCCACTCGCCTCTTCGCCTGCACTTGTCTCAAAAAAACTCTTCGCCTGCATCGCTACGCACCCCTGAACCAGCGCTGCCACCAACGACCACTGTCGAGACTTGAGACAGGCACTGGTGATCTACAGGCGTTGGAGACGACCACCGCCTTCGCTGCAACTGACCGGAGACCCGGCCGTGAGACGCTCCCGTGGACCAGCGCTCTCGCCGCTGACCATGGCCGTGGTGAGCGTCGTCATTGAGAGCGGACAGCGGTGATCTACAGGTGCTGGAGATGACCACCGCCATTGTTGCAACCAGGGCGGGGACAGAAGTTATGAACCAGTCGGCATTTCCGCAACCGGCTGGCCTTTGAAGCTGCAACCGATCGGCAAGAAAGTGGTGACCACCAGCGAATTTTGCTGGGACCAACTAACGAGAAGCTGCAACCGGCATTTGCTAAGGCATCTCACCGGAGCTGCAAACACCAAGTGGCACCTGTGATGTTACAACTGTGTTCCAGGAAGCTACCAGCGCCGCCGCAAAAAGCTTCCACCAGTGACACCAAATGCTGGGACCGGCCAGTGCCATAGAAAAAAGCTACAACCAGCGTCACGAAAAGCTTCAACCGAAGTCACAAAAAGCTTCAACCATGATGACAGAAAACTACGGGGATGACGGCGAAGCTGCGGCTGGGCGTTGACGAAAGATGCAAGCGAACACGAGAAAAGCTTCGACCGGAAACTGAGGGTGTTGGAACCAGCGATTTGGAATGTTGGAAACATGGCTACGACGGCGAGGCTACGACGATGAGGTTGCAAGCTGCAACGACGAGGCTGCGGCTGGGCGTTGACGAAAGATGCAAGTGGTCACGAGGAAAGCTTCGACCGACAACTAAGGGTGTTGGAACTAGCGATTTGGAATGTTGGAACCATGGCTACGACGGCGATGAGGTTGCAAGCTGCAATGGCGAGGCTACAACCAATGACGACGAGGGTCGTGAATGACGGGATGATGCGTCAACGGCGATGGTGAGGTTGCGAGCGCCATCCATGGGGAACTCCGATCCGCGGCGAGAGCAGCGACCTCCGTGGGAGGGTGGACACGAAGATCAGCCGGTGCGGCGGGGGCAGGGAACGGTTTTCTCCTCGTCGCGGAAGAAAAGGAGGGAGAAGGGTAATGCGCACGTCTGAGCGAAGAAGACACAATCGTGCGCCTATGGCTTGCCAAATCGAATGGCCTGCTGGCGACCTGCCCAACTTTGGGCCGGTGCGCCGCTGCCTAGTAGTGTCCATAAATAAAACACTAGAACAAAAACTAATTGGACCATTGGAGGAGTCACATAACAAATAACAATCCCCCAAAGCAGTTTTGTGAATGGAGCTTTCAGCAAGGAGATTAAAACTCGGGTTTGAGCTGGTGGATGATTTTTACTGGAGGAAGCCGAAGTGTGTGGGTGCAAGACTAAGTGGAGAGGGCCCACATGGGGTCCATGAGGCAGGGGGCGCGCCCCAGGAGGGTGGGCGCGCCCTCCACCCTCGTGGGCACATGGTGAGGCCCCCTGGTGTGTTCTCGGTGCCAATAATTCTTAATTATTCTAGAAAAAATCATATTAAATTTTTAGGGCATTTGGAGAACTTTTATTTTCAGGGTATTTTTTATTGCAAGGATAATTCAGAAAATAGACAGAAAATACTATTTTTGCTTTACTAAATCTAAATAGCAGAAAGTAAAAAGAGGGTAAAGAGAGTTGTGTTTTCTAACTTCATCCATCTCATGCTCATCAAAAGGAATCCACTAACAAGGTTGATCAAGTCTTGCTAACAAACTCTTTCCGAATAACATGAAACCGGAGAAATTTTGAATAACACTAGGTTACCTCAACGGGGATATGCACATCCCCAACAATAAGAATATCATATTTCTTCTTGATAGTAGGAAGAGGAAATTCATAACCTCCAATAATAATCGTTGAAATTTTTCCAATAGAATTGATACTATGGACTTGAGGTTGTTTCCTTGGAAAGTGTACCGTATGCTCATTAGCATTAACATGAAAAGTGACATTGCCTCTGTTGCAATCAATATCAGCCCTTGCAGTATTCAGAAAGAGTCTACCAAGAATAATAGACATACTATCGTCCTCGGGAATATCAAGAATAACAAAGTCCGTTAAAATAGTAACATTTGCAACCACAACAGGCACATCCTCACAAATACCGACATGTATAGCAGTTGATTTATCAGCCATTTGCAAAGATATTTCAGTAGGTGTCAACTTATTCAAATCAAGTCTACTATATAAAGAGAGAGGCATAACACTAACACCGACTCCAAGATCACATAAAGCAGTTTTAACATAGTTTCTTTTGATGAAGCATGGTATAGTTGGTACTCCTGGATCTCCTAGTTTCTTTGGTATTCCACCTTTAAAAGTATAATTAGCAAGCATGGTGGAAATTTCAGCTTCCGGTATCTTTCTTTTATTTGTGACAATATCTTTCATGTACTTAGCATAAGGGTTCATTTTAAGCATATCAGTCAAACGCATACGCAAAAAGATAGGTCTAATCATTTCAGCAAAGGGCTCAAAATCCTCATCATCCTTTTTCTTGGATGATTTAGGAGGAAAAGGCATGGGTTTCTGAACCCATGGTTCTCTTTGTTTACCGTGCTTCCTAGCAACAAAGTCTCTCTTATCATAATGTTGATTCTTTGATTGTGGGTTATCAAGATCAATAGCAGGTTCAATCTCTACATCATTGTTATCGCTAGGTTGAGTATCAACATGAGCATCATTATTAACATCATCACTAGGTTCATGTTCATTACCAGATTGTGTTTCATCATCAAAAATAGAAATATCATTGGGATTCTCAGGTGTGTCTACAACAGGTTCACTAGAAGCATGCAAAGTCCTATCATTTTTCTTTTTCTTCTTCTTAGAAGAACTAGGTGCATCAACATTAGCTCTCTGAGAATCTTGCTCAATTCTCTTAGGGTGGCCCTCAGGATACAAAGGTTCCTGAGTCATTTTATCCCCTCTAGTCACAACTCTAATGACATTATCATTTTTCTTATTATTTAATTCATTGAGAAAATCATTCTGAGCCTTAAGTACTTGTTCTACTTGAGTGGTAACCATAGAAGCATGTTTACTAATAAGTTTAAGTTCACCTTTAACTCTAGACATATAATCACTCAAGTGTTCAATTGTATAAGCATTGTGTTTCAATTGTCTACAAACATAAACATTGAAGTTTTCTTGTTTAACAATAAAATTATCTAACTCATCTAAGCATTGGCTAGCAGACTTATAATGAGGAATATCACCTTCATCAAATCTATAGAGAGAATTTACCTTTACTACCTGTGTCGGGTTATCAAGACCATGTATTTCTTCAATAGGTGGTAAATTCTTAACATCTTCAACTTTAATACCATTTTATTTCATAGATTGCTTTGCCTCTTGCATATCTTCAGGACTGAGAAATAGAATACCCCTTTTCTTCGGAGTTAGCTTAGGAGTTGGTTCAGGAAGTCTCCAATCATTTTCATTACTCAACATATTATTCAATAGCAATTCAGCTTGATCAACAGTTCTTTCCCTGAAAACACAACCAGCACAACTAACCAGATGGTCTCTGGAAGCATCAGTTAGTCCATTATAAAAGATATCAAGTATTTCATTTTTCTTGAGAGGATGATCAGGCAAAGCATTAAGTAATTGGAGAAGCCTCCCCCAAGCTTGTGGGAGACTCTCTTCTTCAATTTGCACAAAATTATATATTTCCCTTAAGGTAGCTTGTTTCTTATGAGCGGGGAAATATTTAGCAGAGAAGTAATAAATCATATCCTGGGGCTACGCACACAACCAGGATCAAGAGAATTAAACCATGTTTTAGCATTACCCTTTAATGAGAACGGAAATAACTTAAGGATAAAGTAATAGCGAGTTTTCTCGTCATTTGTGAACAGGGTGGCTATATCATTCAGTTTAGTAGGATGTGCCACAACAGTTTCAGATTCATAGCCATAAAAAGGATCAGATTCAACCAAAGTAATTATCTCAGGATCTACAAAGAAATCATAATCCTTATCAGAAATACAGATATGTGAAGTAGCAAAAGCAGGGTCATATTTCATTCTAGCATTCAAAGATTTTTCTTTAAGATTAGCTAATAATTTCTTAAGATCATATCTATCATTGCAAGCTAAAAATCATCTAGCAGTTTCTTCATCCATAACATAACCCTCAGGCAGAACAGGCAATTCGTACCTAGGGGGACAATCTTCATCATCACTTTCATCAATATTATCAGTTTCAATAATTTCATTCTCTCTAACCCTAGCAAGTTGTTCATCAAGAAATTCACCTAGTGGCACAGTATTATCAAGCGTAGAAGTAGTTTCATCATAAGTATCATGCAAAGCAGAAGTGCCATCATCAATAACATGCGACATAGCAGAATGAATAGCAGAAGCAGGTTTATGTGTCGCAAGTTTACTCAAAACAGAAGGTGAATCAAGTGCAGAGCTAGATGGCAGTTCCTTACCTCCCCTCGTAGTTGAGGGAAAAGTCTTGGTTCTTTCATCTTTCAAGTTCTTCATAGTGATCAATAGATATAAATCCCAAGTGGCTCAAAGAATTGAGCTATGCTCCCCGGCAACGGCGCCAGAAAATAGTCTTGATAACCCACAAGTATAGGGGATCGCAACAATTTTTGAGGGTACAATATTCAACCCAAATTTATTGATTCGACACAAGGGGAGCCAAAGAATATTCTCAAGTATTAACAGTTGAGTTGTCAATTCAACCACACCAGAAATACTTAATATCTGTAGCAAAGTATTTAGTAGCAAAGTAGTATGGAAGTAACGGTAACAGTGGCAAAAGTAGTAGTAGCAGTTTTGTAGTGATTGTAACAGTGGCAACAAAAAAGTAACTAAGCAAATATCAATATGTGAAAAGCTCGTAGGCAATGGATCAGTGATGGATAATTATGTCGGATGCGATTCCTCATGCAACAGTTATAACATAGGGTGACACAGAACTAGCTCCAGTTCATCAATGTAATGTAGGCATGTATTCCGAATATAGTCATACGTGCTTATGGAAAAGAACTTGCATGCCATCTTTTGTCCTACCCTCCCGTGGCAGCGGGGTCCTATTGGAAACTAAGGGATATTAAGGCCTCCTTTTAATAGAGTACCGGACCAAAGCATTAACACTTAGTGAATACATGAACTCCTCAAACTACGATCATCACCGGTAAGTATCCCGATTATTGTCACTTCAGGGTTAACGGATCATAACACATAATAGGTGACTATAGACTTGCAAGATAGGATCAAGAACTCACATATATTCATGAAAACATAATAGGTTCAGATCTGAAATCATGGCACTCAGGCCCTAGTGACAAGCATTAAGCATAGCAGAGTCATAGCAACATCAATCTCAGAACATAATGGATACTAGGGATCAAACCCTAACAAAACTAACTCGATTACATGATAAATCTCATCCAACCCATCACCGTCCAGCAAGCCTATGATGGAATTACTCACGCACGGCGGTGAGCATCATGAAATTGGTGATGGAGGAAGGTTGATGATGACGATGGCGACAGATTCCCCTCTCTGGAGCCCCGAACAGACTCCAGATCAGCCCTCCCGAGAGAGATTAGGGCTTGGCAGCGGCTCCATATCGTAAAACGCAATGAATCCTTCTCTCTGATTTTTTTCTCCTCGAACGTGAATATATAGAGTTGGAGTTGAGGTCGGTGGAGCACCAAGGGGCCCACGAGGCAGGGGGCGCGCCCAGGGGGTAGGCGCGCCCCCACCGTCGTGGATAGGGTGTGGCCCCCTGGCCTTGATTCTTTCGCCAGTATTTTTTATATATTCCAAAAATATTCTCCGTTGATTTTCAGGTCATTCTGAGAACTTTTATTTCTGCACAAAAATAACACCATGGCAATTCTGCTGAAAACAACGTCAGTCCGGGTTAGTTCCATTCAAATCATGCAAGTTAGAGTCCAAAACGAGGGCAAAAGTGTTTGGAAAAGTAGATACGATGGAGATGTATCACTGGGAGGCTACACCGTGGCGGCGGCGCAGTCCCCGGCATAGTGTAGTGCGTGTGGCGTCCCTGTTGGGTGTATGCGGAACACCCACGACACGCTCCGTCGCCGCTGCCCGTCGGCAGCTGTTGCCGGCCGCCGTTGCCGCCACACCACCATCGAAAGCCAGGTCCATCACCTGTTCCGCCGCCATGGCCCAAAGGTGGGAGGTGGCCGTCGTGGCCGCCACCCGACTGCCGGCCACCGTGGCCATCACCCGCTCCGCCACCGTTGCCCGAAGGCGGGAGGTGGTGGTTGTGGCTGCCATCCCATTGTCGGCCGTCATGCCGCCAGCCCACCTTCGACCGCTGGGATTATCACCCGCTCCACCACCACGGCCCGAAGGCGGGAGGCGGAGGTGGAGGCCCGCACATGCATCAACGACCTTGCGCGCTACATCGAGTTCCTGCGGGAGGAGGAGAGCGCCTCATCGAGCATGCAAAGAGCCTTACCGCAGCCGTGGCCGCAACACATGCCGACATAGAGGCGAGGAATCAGGAGATCTACGAGTAGTCCGACCGCTTCGAGAGGGATCATCTGGAGCTGCAGTGGGCGTTCGAGCTGGCGAGCGTTGCTGAACATGCAGCAGCGGCAGGCACCGTATTGCATTTGTCCATCTCGTCGGTAGGCTCCTCCTCCTCCTCTGCCTCTTACTAAGCGGGTGAGCGCGCTCGGCAGAGGAGAGGCTGCCAGAAGTAGCACAAAGCCCCTCCGTGGTAGTTGTAGTATTTAGGGGTTATTTTGTTCAGTTCATCTGACTATAGATGTGTGGTCGAACTATACAACGTACTTAAAATTAGCTAGTATATATAGTTGAACTAGCTATTTCAATACGTGGTTGGCAACAATTGGGGAGAAGTTTGGTTGGTTCAGCTGTCGAGTTGAACTGCTTGTATAAATTAAGAATGATTGCTTAATCTATGAATGAAATCTATGCTTAATTACTAAATTTTAGTTGCAAAAATTAGATAGTGCTAATGATTTCTAGCTGCATATTTTGACAAACCGCAGTGTTACAAGGATTGACAAATGGCAACGTTACTATATCAACAAATGTAAATCTTTCCAGTTTGACAAATGGCAACATACCCAATAATTGTTTGTACGTGGTTGCACACGGGTCATCCAAAACAACCGTTTGCGTTGACGGGATGCACAAATCCTGCGCTGCTCTCACTTTGCATATGAGTGTTCTATCTAAAACATTTGCGATCAAGAGCTGCACAAATCCTGCTCAGCACATTTTCCCTTGGCTTCCCGGGGAAGCTGCCGGTTTGCATACGGGTGTTCTAACTAAAACTTTTGCAATCAAGAGCTACACAAATCCTGCTAGGCACATTTTCCCTTGGCTTCCACAGGAAGTTGTCAGTTTTGCATATGGGTGTTCTAACTAAAACGTTTGTGATGAGTGTTTTATATTTAAAAACCGTATTAAACTATGGCTTGGCCACCATTAATGGAGAGGATGCGAGCAAGGCGGGCGGCCATGGAAGTCAAAGGGCTCGCTTCCCGGTGAGCCTGCATGGCGTACAACTCACACGCTTCCCGATGAGCCTCCACATTGGAGTACAGCTCGCACGCCTCCCGTTTAGTCAAGCACTCAAGCACCTATCTGCATGGCACCTCCTATCCATTAAAAGAGTGAGGCGTGGCATCACGTGAATGGTTAACAGAACACACACAATTTAAATTATACAAAACATTTGAGATGTTACAGTGGCAGCTATTTGTTTCAAAATGCCTTTGTTGGTTGTTATTCATGTGCGCCTTCTCTCAAAATGGACACGAAAAACACCACATCATGCCGGGTGCCATTCCATTAGACCATTCCAAGTTTCATGAATTTCAGACAAGTTTTGGATTTACTAGAATTTTAAAAACAAGTATCTCAACATCTTGCCGGCAATCAACAACGCCCTGGTGTTCGAAATTCATTCCCATTTCTTGCATGGGACCTAAGCATGCACCGAAGGACACATATTTGATTTTTCAACCAATTTATATGCACTGGAGCATGTGCATGTAGTTCAAATTTGAATTATGCACATAAAATACCTAGAAAACCCAGTTAATGTATAAAATGTCCAAACGAACCCTGAAAAATTCCAAAATTAAACACAACACTCCTGTTGTTCTATGTTGACACTAGAAATTTTTTGAAAGCAATAAGAGGCAATGGATATCGTTTTGTCCCCAAAGGTGGCACGTTCCCTGCTGAAACCATCACGCTTGTTGTATGAAGCTCTAGTTTTTGAGAAGCTTATACCCAAACCTGCCCCAAATGGGGCAAAAAATTTACCACAGCATGTTGATGTCACGCCTGATAGCATGCCAAGTTTCATGAATTTCAGACGAGTTTTGGATTAACTAGAAATTGAAAACCAAGTATCTCAATGTTTGTGGCCGAGTGACGGTGGCAGGGTGTTTGAAATTCATTCCCATTTCTTGTATGGGACCTAAGCATGCACCGAAGGACACATATTTGATTTTCAACCAATTTATATGCATTGGAGCATGTTCATGTAGTTCAAATTTGAATTATGCATATAAGATGCCTAGAAAACCGAGTTAATGTATAAAAATGTCCAAACAAACCCCGAAAAAATCCAAAATTAAAGACAACACTCCTGTTGTTCTATGCTGACACTAGAAAAAAATGTGAAAGCAATAAGAGGCAACGGATATCGTTTCTTCCCCAAAGGTGGCACGTTCCCTACTGAAACCATCACGCTTGTTGTGAGAAGCTCTGGTTTGTGAGAAGCTTATACCCAAACCTGCCCCAAATGGGACAATTTTTTTATCATGGCATGTTGATGCCGCTCCATGACAGCATGCCAAGTTTCATGAATTTCAGACGAGTTTTGGATTTACTAGAATTTTAAAACCAAGTATCCCAATGTTTGCGGCCGAGTGACGGTGGCAGGGTGTTTGAAATTCATTCCCATTTCTTGCATGGGACCTAAGCATGCAACCAAGGATACATATTTGATTTTTCAACCAGTTTATATGCACTAGAGCATGTGCATGTAGTTCAAATTTCAATCATGCACCTGAAATGCCTACAAAACCAAGTTAATGTATAAAAATGTCCAAATGAACCCTAAAAAATCCCAAAATTAAACACAACACTCTTGTTGTTCTATGTTGACACTAGAAAAAGTTTGAAAGCAATAAGAGGCAACAAATATCGTTTCGTCCCCAAAGGTGGCACATTCACTACCGAAACCATCACACTTGTTGTGACAAGCTCTGATTTGTGAGAAGCTTATACCCAAACCTGCCCCAAATGGGACAATTTTTTTACCATGGCATGTTGATGCCGCTCCATGATAGCATGCCAAATTTCATGAATTTCAGACGAGTTTTGGACTTACTAGAATTTAAAAACAAATTATCTCAACGTTTGCGGCCGAGCGACGATGGCAAGGTGTTTGAAATTCATTCCCATTTCTTGCATGGGACCTAAGCATGAAACCAAGGACACAAATTTGATTTTTCAACCAGTTTATATGCACTGGAGCATGTGCATGTAGTTCAAATTTGAATTATCCACCTGAAATGCCTACAAAACCAAGTTAATGTATACGAATGTCCAAACGAACCATGAAAAATTCCAAAATTAAACACATCACTCCTGCTGTTCTATGCTGACACTAGAATTTTTTTGAAAGAAATAAGAGGCAACGAATATTGTTTCGTCCCCAAAGGAGGCACGTTCCCTACCGGAACCATCACGCTTCTTGTGAGAAGCTTTGGTTTGTGAGAAGCTTATACCCAAACCTGCCCCAAATGGGACAAATTTTTTACCATAGCATGTTTATGTCGCTCGATGATAGCATGCTAGGTATGATGAATTTCAGACTAGTTTTGGGTTAACTAGAAATTAAAAACCAAGTATCTCAATGTTTGCGGCCGAGTGACAGTGGCAGGGTGTTTGAAATTCATTCCCATTTCTTGCATGGGACATAAGCATGCACCGAAGGACACATATTTGATTTTTCAACCAATTTATATGCATTGGAGCATGTGCATGTAGTTCAAATTTGAATTATGCATATAAGGTGCCTAGAAAACCGAGTTAATGTATAAAAATGTCCAAACGAACCCTAAAAAATTCCAAAATTAAAGACAACACTCCCGTTTTTCTATGCTGACATTAGAAAAAATTTGAAAGCAATAAGAGGCAACAAATATCGTTTCTTCCCCAAAGGTGGCACGTTCCCTACCAAAACCATGACGCTTGTTGTGAGAAGCTCTGGTTTGTGAGAAGCTTATACCGAAACCTGCCCCAAATGGGACAAATTTTTTATCACGACATGTTGATGCCGCTCCATGATAGCATGCCAAGTTTCATGAATTTCAAACGAGTTTTGGATTTACTAGAATTTTAAAACCAAGTATATCAATGTTTACAGTCAAGTGACGGTGGCAGGGTGTTTGAAATTCATTCCCATTTCTTGCATGGGACCTACGCATGCAACCAAGTACACATATTTGATTTTTCAACCAGTTTATATGCACTGGTGCATGTGCATGTAGTTCAAATTTGAATCATGCACCTGAAATGCCTAGAAAACCAAGTTAATGTATAAAAATGTCTGAACCCTGAAAAATTCCAAAATTAAACACAACACTCCTGTTATTCTATGTTGACACAAGAAAAAATTTGAAAGCAATAAGAGGCAACATATATCGTTTCGTCCCCAAAGGTGGCACATTCACTACCGAAACCATCACACTTGTTGTGAGAAGCTCTGGTTTGTGAGAAGCTTATACCCAAACCTGCCCCAAATGGGACAAATTTTTTACCACGACATGTTGATGCCCCTCCATGATAGCATGCCAAATTTCATGAATTTCAGACTAGTTCTGGACTTACTAGAATTCAAAAACAAATTATCTCAACGTTTGCGGCCGAGCGACGATGGCAAGGTGTTTGAAATTCATTCCCATTTCTTGCATGGGACCTAAGCGTGCAACCAAGGACACAGATTTGATTTTTCAACCAGTTTATATGCACTGGAGCATGTGCATGTAGTTCAAGTTTGAATTATGTACCTGAAATGACTAGAAAACCAAGTTAATGTATAAGAATGTCCAAACGAACCCCGAAAAATTCCAAAATTAAACATATCACTCCTATTGTTCTATACAGACACTAGAATTTTTTTGAAAGCAATAAGAGGCAACGAATATTGTTTCGTCCCCAAAGGTGGCACGTTCCCTACTGGAACCATCACGATTCTTGTGAGAAGCTCTGGTTTGTGAGAAGCTTATACCCAAACCTGCCCCAAATGGGACAAATGTTTTACCACATCATGTTTATGTTGCTCCATGATAGCATTCCAAGTATGATGAATTTCGGACTAGTTTTGGATTAACTAGAAATTAAAAACCAAGTATCTCAATGTTTGTGTAGCGACATGCATCGAATGGATCACGTCTACTGTGCTACGGTGTCATCCCTGGATCAGTAATGCTGACACCACACAGTACATCGAGGTTTTATAGCAGAGTTGCAATCACACACTTATTACATTGATGGCTCAAAAAGAACTTATTACAATAAATATGGCTGAAGGCCATATAATATCGATAACAGCGGAAGACTCGGAAGATAAATGGGTCCATCAACTCCAACGGCATCACTGAGTATAGGGCCACGACCTATAAACACCTCAATCGTCGTCTGAAAAGTCTGCAACATTAACGTTGCAGCCCGAAAATGGGTCAGCACATGGAATATGCTGGCAAAGTAACACATAGAGAGTAATGGAATGAAACAGCTATACTATATGCATGTTTGGCTGGTGGAAAGCTCTATGGTTACAGTTTTGCGTAAAGCCAATTTTTCCCTACTGCAAAGGAATAAATTTATTTAACTATCATGGTGGTTGTGAAACATTGAGAATGGTTGACAGCATTCTCAATCCCAATTAAAAATAATTAAAACCCAATAACATTAATTAGAGGTAACATGTTGAGATTCACAGGATATTCAAGTACTACATACTCAAGTTGTCCATAACCGGGGACACGGCTAATCATGATTAGTTTGTACACTCTGCAGAGGTTTGCGCACTTTTCCCACAAGACTCGATCGCCTCCATTTGTTTTCTCGCACTACATGGTGTTTGAGAAACGGATGACCGAAACACAGTCTTTCAGAAGCGCTAGCACCTTACATGTGGGGTAGACCGTACCACCTATAACCCCTACATCTGCTAGTCCACCCCGTAAGAGTTCGCACAACTTAGTCAACTATGCCAGAGCCCATAATGGCATGTGGCTGCACACGAAAGTTTCTAGCATGAAAGATCTTATGATCCCTTTGAGCCTGGGTGGCGATCCAAAAAAACAGGCAAGTCCTGATAGACATCAGGTGCCTCAATCCACCCAGATGTGTGTTTAAGTTGCCACCTTATATAAACCATTAAAAATTAATAAACTCACATCTGTCATGGATATCACTCACCCAATCCACGTCTACTAGCATAGCATGGCGTAATAAGCAAACGTAGAAGTAACTCCCAAGGGTTTGATAATAATACAGGTAATAGGTACTACCTCATCTACTTCCCATCCCACAATTTAATTAGATCCTAATCATGCAATGTGTGAGGATTGATCTAATGCTATAAAACATGGGTTGTAGAAAAGGTATGATCAAAGTGTTACTTGCCTTGCTGATGATCCGCGAGTCCTAGGGTTTCGAAGTAACAAGCGGCGCAATCCGGGTAATCTATCGCAGACAAACAACAAGCATACAATAAGTACTCATCTAATGCACAGGTAAAACTCGAACAAAAGAACGAACCAGGTAGTTCAACTTAAGAACTCCGGTTGCAAAGAAAGAACGAAAAACAAAAGGCGGAAGAAAACAACTCGGTTCTAGCAAGTTGAAACTAGGGCAAATTTTACTGTAGCAAAAGCTTGTTCAAGTTGATTAAACGGAACGGTGGTTTCGAGACGAAACTCCAGGCGCTTGAATCACCTGATTCCGATAAACGAGCGAAAAGAAAGACTAGAAAGAAGATCGGATCTGAGATCGCGATCGCGGAATAAATCCGACGAAAAGAAAAAGAAGAACGGTTCAACGAACGGATGTCGTTAACCAAGAAGAATCCGGTGATCACGTTCGTTAGGACGAACGGTCCAAAGGCAACTAAATCGGAGAAGAAAACGAATCCGATCTAGGGTTTCGGAGAAGAAAACCGAACGAAAAACCGATCTAGAAAACCGGAACGGTTTGGCGAAGAACCGGAAAGAAAAACGAATCGGAAAAGAAGAATCGGAACGATTAGAAGAAAATGATCGGATAAAAAGAATAGATGTAGCGCGGGGCTACCTCCGGCAAGGTCTCCGGTGAGGGGCTCCGGCGGCGGCGACGTAGGGCGGCGGCGTGGGCAAGGTGCGGCGGTGGCGGTGACGCAGGGCGCGGGCGGCGGGTGTGGGGTGGCGGTGTGGCGCGGCGTGGGGTGGCGTAGGGCGCGGTGTGGGGTGTGGTGGAGCTCTAGGCTTTGGGTTTGATGATTTAGAGGGGGGGGTGCTTGGGTATCTATATTGGGGAGGGGAGGGGTTTACTTGGGGTAGAGGGCAAGGAATTAGACTAGGAATAGGAATAGAAAAGAGGGAAGGAAAAGATCTAGAAATAGAAAAGGAATATACAGAAGTAGGACCAAAGTCCTACTAGGATTCGGTTTAGAGCAAGAGGCGAGGCGGCGGCCTCCTGCGCCAGCGCTAGGCGCGCGTGGCTCCCTGGGGGCGGTGGCCTTTGACCCGGCTGGGCCTTGGCCTGGCCGGCCTTGGTCCAATTTTTTTTAATAAATAGTTTCCGCAGAGAAAAAAAACAAAAAGAGATCTAAACGAACTCCGAAAAATCTAAAGTAAATTTTCCCCGACTCCTAAAAATGAGCCGAACAAAATAAACTTTTCTCCGGACCTAAAATGTAATTTTTGAAAACGCGCATTTTTCCCTATCCAAATAAAATGCGAATAAACACCGGCAAAACCAAAATGTGATCTATTTATTAAATCTTCATTTTTCCTATATTTTGGGAAAGTCATATTATTCCCTCTCTCATATATTTTGACACCGGAAAAATAATTGAAGATAAAATAAATAAATCAAATGATCCTCTCTTCAAAATTCGAGAAAACTCTCAAATATGAAAATAATGAAATCTCCAACTCTCTCCGAGGGTCCTTGAGTTGCGTGAAATTTCTAGGATCAACCAAAATGCAAGTAAAAATGATATGCATGATGATCTAGTGTATAACATTCCAAATTGAAAATTTGGGATGTTACAAACCTACCCCCATTAAGATGAATCTCGCCCTCGAGATTCGGTTGGCTAGAAAATAGGTGAGGGTGGTCCTTGAGCAAATCTTCTTCTCTCTCCCAGGTGGCTTCATCCTCTGAGTGGTGGTTCCACTGAACTTTGCAAAACTTGATAACCTTGCTGCGAGTAACTCTGTTGGCAATCTCGAGAATCTTGACTGGCTTCTCCTCATATGTTAAGTCGTCCTTCAACTGAATCGCTTCGAGTGGCACGGTATCTCTTAGCGGTATATCCGCCATCTCGGCGTGACATTTCTTTAGCTGAGAAACATGGAATACATCATGAACTCCTGACAGTCCCTCTGGTAATTCCAACTTATATGCGACTTCTCCCATACGTTTCAAGATCTTAAACGGTCCAACGAAACGCGGTGCTAACTTTCCCTTAACTCCAAAGCGCTTAACTCCTCGAAGTGGGGATACTCGGAGATAAACTCTGTCTCCGGTTTCGTAAACTGTCTCCTTGCGTTTAGAATCTGCGTAGCTCTTCTGCCTGGACTGGGCTACCTTGAGCCTATCGCGAATCAACTTAACCTTCCGTTCAGACTCCTTAATCAAATCTGGTCCAAAGAATTGACGATCTCCAACTTCGTTACTGTTGTCATGGAACAAAACTGTTATCTGATACGATACTCCTTGGAACTCCATGCAAACAAATGATACATGACTAGGATCATTACGATCAACTACTACCCACATCGAGTCATAACCAGCCTTTGTCCTGGGTAGTCCTGTGATAAAATCCATGCCTATCTTATCCCATTTCCATTCGGGTATCGGCAATGGTTGCAACAATCCTGCTGGCTTCTGATGTTCTGCCTTTACTCTCTGGCATACGTCACAAACTGCTACATATGCTGCAATATCCTTCTTTATTCCGGTCCACCAGAATGTTTTCTTCAAATCCAAATACTTCTTGGTATTCCCTGGGTGAATCGAATACGGTGAATCATGTGCCTCTTGCAAAATCAACTTCCTGATCTCCGGGTCATTGGGCACATAAACACGGTCTTCAAACCATAAGGTATCGTGCTCATCCTCACGAAATCCTTTAGCTATTCCTTTGCTCAATTTCTCTTTTATGGCAGCAATCTCATTGTCAGATTTCTGAGCTTCTCTGATCTTATCCATCAATGTTGACTGAATCTCCAATGCTGCTACATAGCCTTTCGAAACTATCTCTAAACTTAGTTCACGAAGGTTTTATGCTAACTCCTTTGGTATTTTCCCCGTCACTAGGGTATTGACATGGCTCTTACGACTCAATGCATCAGCTACTACATTAGCTTTTCCGGGATGGTAATGCAATCTCATATCATAATCCTTGATGAGCTCCAACCATCTCCTTTGTCTGAGGTTCAACTCCTTCTGCGTGAAAATGTACTTCAAACTCTTGTGATCCGTGTACACCTCACAATGATTTCCAATGAGGAAATGTCTCCATGTTTTCAATGCATGCACTACGGCTGCTAACTCCAAATCATGCGTGGCATAATTCAACTCATGGGGCTTCAGTTGCCGTGAAGCATACGAAACAACTCTCCCTTCCTGCATAAGCACTACTCCAAGTCCTCGACGTGAAGCGTCGCAATACACCTCATAATCCTTGGTTTGATTTGGCAATATCAACACTGCTGAGGTAACCAAGCGTTTCTTCAACTCCTGGAAACTAGCCTCACACTCCTCAGTCCATTTGAACTTAGTATCCTTCTTCAACAACTCCGTCATAGGCTTCGCAATCCTTGAAAAGTTCTCAATGAATCTCCGGTAGTATCCTGCGAGTCCAAGAAAACTCCAGATCTCTCCAACTGTCGTTGGTGATTCCCATTCGGTTACGGTCTCAACCTTAGTGGGGTCAACTGCTATACCTTCTCCGGATATAACGTGTCCGAGGAATCCAACTTCATTCAACCAAAACTCACATTTGCTGAATTTGGCGTATAACTGATGTTCCCTTAGTTTCTCCAAAACCAAACGCAAATGTTCCTTATGCTCCTCTTCATTCTTCGAATACACCAGGATGTCATCAATGAACACTACGACGAACTTATCCAAAAACTCCATAAACACTTTGTTCATCAGGTTCATAAAATAGGCAGGCGCGTTAGTCAATCCAAATGACATAACGGTAATACTCATACAGTCCATATCTTGTGGTGAATGTTGTCTTAGGTATGTCCTGCTCTCGAGTCTTCAACTGATGGTACCCTGATCGCAAATCGATCTTGGAAAACACTTTAGCTCCTTGCAACCGATCAAACAGATCATTGATCATTGGCAGTGGGTACTTATTCTTGATGGTTACTTCATTCAATCCCCGATAATCTACAACCATCCTTAATGATCCATCCTTCTTTTCCACTAGAAGTACGGGTGATCCCCAAGGTGAAGAACTTGGGCGAAAGTAACCTTTATCCAATAACTCCTTAATCTGATTCTTTATTTCCACCAAATCCTTTGCTGGCATCCTATATGGTCGCTTCGATATTGGGCCTGTACCTGGCAATAACTCAATCAAAAACTCAATGTCTCTATCTGGTGGCATGCCTGGCAATTCCTCAGGAAATACATCAGGAAAATCCTTTACCACTGGTACTTCTTCTTGCACAACTCCTGATAAGGAATTTACTTGTGTCCTGTTTGGCACATACCAGGATACATACTTGATCCTTCTTCCTTTTGGTGTTGTAAGCAAAATGGACTTACTAGCACACTCAATGTTCCCTTCATACTTTGATAACCAATCCATGCCTAATATCATATCCAATCCTTGAGATTCCAATATTATTAGGTCTGAGGGAAACACATAGTTACCAATCCTTAATGGTAACCAATCACACCATCGTCTAGCCATAAACTCTGTTCCTGGTGAGCTTACTAACATGGGTGACCTAAGGGCTTGGGTTGGCAGGTTATACTTATCCACAAATCCCCTTGATATGTATGAATGCGATGCTCTAGTGTCAAAAAGAACGAGTGCAGTAAATGACTTAACCAAAAACTTACCTATTACTGCATCGGGCTGATCTTCAACCTCCTCCACATTAATGTGGTTCACCTGTCCCCTATTGAAAGGGTTCGGCTTCTTCCCAGAGCTTCCATTGCCATTTCCATTCTGGCCTTCGGGACATTCATTGGCATAATGTCCGGTCTTGGAACACTTGAAACAAGTGACTTGACTCAGGTCTCCCTTGGTTGGGGTCGATGGGGTGGTTCGATTCTGGCCGTTGCTTCCTCCATTACCATTTCCATTCTTGTGGCCATTATGGTTGTGCGAACTACCTCCTCCATGGGTATGCTGAAACTTAAATCCCGGTTTAGGGGCAAAACAGGGCTTCTGCTGGGCTCCAGAGTTATACTTCCCCTGTCCATACTTCCTCTTACGGTTCTCAATCTGCTGTTGCTTCCCTTCAATCATGATGGCACGATCTACCAACTCCTGGTAGTTGTTGAAAATCGCTACCATCAACCGCATGCTTAGTTTATCATTCAGTCCTTCCAGAAACTTCTCCTGCTTAGCTGCATCCGTAGCAACATCATCTGGGGCATAACGTGCTAACTTACTAAACTCCTCCACATACTGGCCAACTGTCCTTCCTCCTTGGCGTAAGTTGCGAAACTCACGCTTCTTTATGGCCATAGCTCCTGCTGAAACATGGGCAATGCGAAAAGCTTGCTGAAACTGATCCCATGTGACAGTGTCTACTGGGTAAGTGGCTGTGAAATTCTCCCACCATGCTGCCGCGGGTCCGTCAAGCTGATGTGCGGCAAACTTCACTTTCTCACCATCTGTGCATCCTGTAGTGGTCAACTCCCTTCCTATCTTGCGGAGCCAATCGCCTGCTACTATCGGCTCAGTGCTACTGGAAAACACCGACGGATTCAGCCTAAGGAAACTGGCTAAGTGGTCAACAGGTGGTGGTGGTGGTGGGTTGTTGTTGTTGTTCTGCTGGTTCTGGACTAACATCTGCATCAATTGATTCTGCTGCTGGATCAACTGAGTGAGCTCCGGTGGGAATCCATTGTCACGTCTTGGAGGCATCTGAGGGTTTTAGAATAGATGAGAATTAAGAATAGAATGAGGTCTAAAGGGAAAACACTACCCCAATGCACATGAGCAAATGCACACAAAGTCACTTCAATCAATCAAACAAGGGCTTACAAACGGTCTAACTATCGCAAAAGTGCTCGAACTAATGTGTTTACATGGGGGAATACTACTACTATCTGGTGGTCATCTAGAAATTTGAACCGGTGGAAGACTCCATAATATCTGCTCCAGCTTCGTCTTCAAAATCGGGTTCACTTGGATCCGAATCGGTGTCGTCGATGATGATGTAGTTGTCCGGACATGCGACGTACTCGTCTTCCTTCATGGATGCTAACTTCTTCTTGAGTTCTTCAATCTCCTGCTTAAGATCGCAATTGTGCCTTGCTAGAGCTACGATCTCGTCCATGTAGTCCTTGCGTGTAGACTTCAGTTCTCCTTCTAGCTCGATGATCCTTGCCTTTGCATTCTTCAACTCTATCATATCATTGCACATCTGGTTCTCGTGGCGTCGAATGTGCTGGTTTAACTCCTGGGTGAAAGATGCAATGGATCTATCCTTCTTGGTGCTGACTAACTCCCATTGTTCATCTCGGCGTCCGCAAATCTGGTAGATAGTGTCCTTGAGGTCTTCTTGATAAACTTCTCCAATGCGTCCTATGGTGATATGAGCTGCCATGCTCTTTCCTAGACTCCAGGTTGGTGCATTGAAAACACTATCTATGGGCTTCGTGATTGGCGCGAATGTCCTTCCCGGAACGTGAGCTTGAATCTTCCAGTGCTCCTCTTCAGGCAGAGTGGCGTTGAAGGTTCCTGTGAAGCTTGGTAATCCAATGTTCAGGTACTTGGTGACTTCTGGATTTCGCTTGAAGGAAGTCTAAAAGGTGTGCCTTCATCCGGTTGGGCGTACTTAATCTTCGCGTTCGTCATCCTAATAGGGTAGAAAAGATGAGGAGTTAGAAAATGAGAAGAGAGTGATGTTCTATGGCTTTAACTTAGTGGTCGTGTCCTACAGTCAGCGTGTGCTCTGATACCATCTCTGTAGCGACCTGACCCGAATGGATCACGTCTACTGTGCTACGGTGTCATCCCTGGATCAGTAATGCTGACACCACACAGTACATCAAGGTTTTATAGCAGAGTTGCAATCACACACTTATTACATCGATGGCTCAAAAAGAACTTATTACAATAAATATGGCTGAAGGCCATATAATATCGATAACAGCTGAAGACTCGGAAGATAAATGGGTCCATCAACTCCAACGACATCACTGAGTATAGGGCCATGACCTAAAAACACCTCAATCGTCGTCTGAAAAGTCTGCAACATTAACGTTGCAGCCCGAAAACGGGTCAACACATGGAATATGCTGGCAAAGTAACACATAGAGAGTAATGGAATGAAACAGCTATACTATATGCATGTTTGGCTGGTGGAAATCTCTATGGTTACAGTTTTGCGTAAAGCCAATTTTTCCCTACTGCAAAGGAATAAATTTATTTAACTATCATGGTGGTTGTGAAACATTGAGAATGGTTGACAGCATTCTCAATCCCAATTAAAAATTATTAAAACCCAATAACATTAATTAGAGGAAACATGTTGAGATTCACAGGATATTCAAGTACTAGATACTCAAGTTGTCCATAACCGGGGACACGGCTAATCATGATTAGTTTGTACACTCTGCAGAGGTTTGCGCACTTTTCCCACAAGACTCGATCGCCTCCGTTTGTTTTCTCGCACTACATGGTGTTTGAGAAACGGATGACCGAGACACAGTCTTTCAGAAGCGCTAGCACCTTACATGTGGGGTAGACCGTACCACCTATAACCCCTACATCTGCTAGTCCACCCCGTAAGAGTTCGCACAACTTAGTCAACTATGCCAGAGCCCATAATGGCATGTGGCTGCACACGAAAGTTTCTAGCATGAAAGATCTTATGATCCCTTTGAGCCTGGGTGGCGGTCCAAAAAAACAGGCAAGTCCTGATAGACATCAGGTGCCTCAATCCACCCAGATGTGTGTTTAAGTTGCCACCTTAGATAAACCATTAAAAATTAATAAACTCACATCTGTCATGGATATCACTCACCCAATCCACGTCTACTAGCATAGCATGGCGTAATAAGCAAACGTAGAAGTAACTCCCAAGGGTTTGATAATAATACAGGTAATAGGTACTACCTCATCTACTTCCCATCCCACAATTTAATTAGATCCTAATCATGCAATGTGTGAGGATTGATCTAATGCAATAAAACATGGGTTGTAGAAAAGGTATGATCAAAGTGTTACTTGCCTTGCTGATGATCCACGAGTCCTAGGGTTTCGAAGTAAGAAGCGGCGCAATCCGGGTAATCTATCGCAGACAAACAACAAGCATACAATAAGTACTCATCTAATGCACAGGTAAAACTCGAACAAAAGAACGAACCAGGTAGTTCAACTTAAGAACTCCGGTTGCAAAGAAAGAACGAAAAACAAAAGGCGGAAGAAAACAACTCGGTTCTAGCAAGTTGAAACTAGGTCAAATTTTACTGTAGCAAAAGCTTGTTCAAGCTGATTAAGCGGAACGGTGGTTTCGAGACGAAACTCTAGGCGCTTGAATCACCTGATTCCGATAAACGAGCGAAAAGAAAGACTAGAAAGAAGATCGGATCTGAGATCGCGATCGCGGAATAAATCCGACGAAAAGAAAAAGAAGAACGGTTAAACGAACGGATGTCGTTAACCTAGAAGAATCCGGTGATCACGTTCGTTAGGACGAATGGTCCGGCGAACGGTCCAAAGGCAACTAAATTGGAGAAGAAAACAAATCCGATCTAGGGTTTCGGAGAAGAAAACCGAACGAAAAACCGATCTAGAAAACCGGAACGGTTTGGCGAAGAACCGGAAAGAAAAACGAATCGGAAAAGAAGAATCGGAACGATTAGAAGAAAACGATCCGATGAAAAGAATAGATGTAGCGCGGGGCTACCTCCGGCGAGGTCTCCGGTGAGGGGCTCCGGCGGCGGCGACGTAGGGCGGCAGCGTGGGCAAGGTGCGGCGGTGGCGGTGACGCAGGGCGTGGGCGGCGGGTGTGGGGTGGCGGCGTGGCGCGGCGTGGGGTGGCGTAGGGCGCGGCGTGGGGTGTGGTGGAGCTCTAGGCTTTGGGTTTGATGATTTAGAGGGGGGGTGCTTGGGTATTTATATTGGGGAGGGGAGGGGTTTACTTGGGGTAGAGGGCAAGGAATTAGACTAGGAATAGGAATAGAAAAGAGGGAAGGAAAAGATCTAGAAATAGAAAAGGAATATACGGAAGTAGGACCAAAGTCCTACTAGGATTCGGTTTAGAGCAAGAGGCGAGGCGGCCGCCTCCTGCGCCAGCGCTAGGCGCGCGCGGCTCCCTGGGGGCGGTGGCCTTTGGCCCGGCTGGGCCTTGGCCTGGCCGGCCTTGGTCCAGTTTTTTTTTAAATAAATAGTTTCCGCGCGCAGAGAAAAAAATAAAAAGAGATCTAAACGAAATCCGAAAAATCTAAAGTAAATTTTCCCCGACTCCTAAAAATGAGCCGAACAAAATAAACTTTTCTCCGGACCTAAAATGCAATTTTTGAAAACGCGCATTTTCCCTATCCAAATAAAATGCGAATAAACACCGGCAAAACCAAAATGTGATCTATTTATTAAATCTTCATTTTTCCTATATTTTGGGAAAGTCATATTATTCCCTCTCTCATATATTTTGACACCGGAAAAATAATTGAAGATAAAATAAATAAATCAAATGATCCTCTTTTTAAAATTCGAGAAAACTCTCAAATATGAAAATAACGAAATCTCCAACTCTCTCCGAGGGTCCTTGAGTTGCGTGAAATTTCTAGGATCAACCAAAATGCAAGTAAATATGATATGCATGATGATCTACTGTATAACATTCCAAATTTAAAATTTGGGATGTTACAGTTAGCGGCCGGGTGACAGTGGCAGGGTGTTTGAAATTCATTCTCATTTCTTGCATGGGACATAAGCATGCACCGAAGGACACATATTTTATTTTTCAACCAATTTATATGCATTGGGGCATGTGCATGTAGTTCAAATTTGAATTATGCATATAAGATGCCTAGAAAACCAAGTTAATGTATAAAAATGTCCAAACGAACCCTGAAAAATTCCAAAATTAAAGACAACACTCCTGTTGTTCTATGCTGACACTAGAAAAAATTTGAAAGCCATAAGAGACAACAGATATCGTTTCTTCCCCAAAGGTGGCACGTCTCCTACCGAAACCATCACGCTTGTTGTGAGAAGCTCTGGTTTGTGAGAAGCTTATACCCAAACCTGCCCCAAATGGGACAAAATTTTTATCACGACATGTTGATGCAGCTCCATGATAGCATGCCAAGTTTCATGAATTTCAAACGAGTTTTGGATTTACTAGAATTTTAAAACCAAGTTCATTCCCATTTCTTGCATGGGACCTAAGCATGCAACCAAGGACACATATTTGATTTTTCAACCAGTTTATATGCACTGGAGCATGTGCATGTAGTTCAAATTTGAATCATGCACCTGAAATGCCTACAAAACCAAGTTAATGTATAAAAATGTCTGAACCCTGAAAAATTCCAAAATTAAACACAACACTCCTGTTATTCTATGTTGACACTAGAAAAAGTTTGAAAGAAATAAGAGGCAACATATATCATTTCGTCCCCAAAGGTGGCACATTCACTACCGAAACCATCACACTTATTGTGAGAAGCTATGGTTTGTGAGAAGCTTATACCCAAACCTTCCCCAAATGGGACAAATTTTTTACCACGACATGTTGATTCCGCTCCAAGATAGCATGCCAAATTTCATGAATTTCAGACGAGTTCTGGACTTACTAGAATTTAAAAACAAATTATCTCAATGTTTGCGGCCGAGCGACGATGGCAAGGTGTTTGAAATTCATTCCCATTTCTTGCATGGGACCTAAGCGTGCAACCAAGGAAACAGATTTGATTTCTCAACCAGTTTATATGCATTGGAGCATGTGCATGTAGTTCAAATTTGAATTATGCACCTGAAATGCCTAGAAAACCAAGTTAATGTATAAGAATGTCCAAACGAACCCCGAAAAATTCCAAAATTAAACACATCACTCCTGTTGTTCTATGCTGACACTAGAGATTTTTTGAAAGCAATAAGAGGCAACAGATATTGTTTCGTCCCCAAAGGTGGATGGTTCTCTACTGGAACCATCACGCTTTTTGTGAGAAGCTCTGGTTTGTGAGAAGCTTATACCCAAACCTGCCCCAAATGGGACAAATTTTTCACCACAACATGTTTATGTCGCTCCATGATAGCATGCCAAATTTGATGAATTTAGACTAGTTTTGGATTAACTAGAAATTAAAAACCAAGTATCTCAATGTTTGCGGCCGGGTGACAGTGGCAGGGTGTTTGAAATTCATTCCCATTTCTTGCATGGGACATAAGCATGCACCAAAGGACACATATTTGATTTTTCAACCAATTTATATGCATTGGAGCATGTGCATGTAGTTCAAATTTGAATTATGCATATAAGATGCCTAGAAAACCGAGTTAATATATAAAAATGTCCAAACGAACCCTGAAAAAATCCAAAATTAAAGACAACACTCCTGTTGTTCCATGCTGACACTAGAAAATTTTTGAAAGCAATAAGAGGCAATAGATATTGTTTCTTCCCCAAAGGTGGCACGTTCCCTACCGAAACCATCACGCTTGTTGTGAGAAGCTCTGGTTTGTGAAAAGCTTATACCCAAACCTGTCCCAAATGGGACAAAAAATTTATCACGACATGTTGATGCCGCTCCATGATAGCATGCCAAGTTTCATGAATTTCAAACGAGTTTTGGATTTACTAGAATTTAAAACCAAGTATCTCAATGTTTACGGTCGAGTGACGGTGGCAGGGTGTTCGAAATTCATTCCCACTTCTTGCATGGGACCTACGCATGCAACCAAGTACACATATTTGATTTTTCAACCAGTTTATATGCACTAGAGCATGTGCATGTAGTTCAAATTTCAATCATGCACCTGAAATGCCTACAAAACCAAGTTAATGTATAAAAATGTCTGAACCCTGAAAAATTCCAAAATTAAACACAACACTCCTGTTATTCTATGTTGACACAAGAAAAAGTTTGAAAGGAATAAGAGGCAACATATATCGTTTCGTCCCCAAAGGTGGCACATTCACTACCGAAACCATCACACTTGTTGTGAGAAGCTCTGGTTTGTGAGAAGCTTATACCCAAACCTGCCCCAAATGGGACAAAATTTTTACCACGACATGTTGATGCCGCTCCATGATAGCATGCCAAATTTGATGAATTTCAGACGAGTTCTGGACTTACTAGAATTTAAAAACAAATTATCTCAACGTTTGCGGCCGAGCGATGATGGCAAGGTGTTTGAAATTCATTCCCATTTCTTGCATGGGACCTAAGCGTGCAACCAAGGACACATATTTGATTTTTCAACCAGTTTATATGCACTGGAGCATGTGCATGTAGTTCAAATTTGAATTATGCACCTGAAATGCCTAGAAAACCAAGTTAATGTATAAGAATGTCCAAACGAACCCCGAAAAATTCCAAAATTAAACACATCACTCCTGTTGTTCTATGCTGAAACTAGAAATTTTTTGAAAGCAATAAGAGGCAACGGATATTGTTTCGTCCCCAAAGGTGGCACGTTCCCTACTGGAACCATCACGCTTCTTGTGAGAAGCTCTGGTTTGTGAGAAGCTTATACCTAAACCTGCCCCAAATGGGACAAATTTTTTACCACAGCATGTTTATGTCGCTCCATGATAGCATGCCAAGTATGTTGAATTTCAGACTAGTTTTGGATTAACTAGAAATTAAAAACCAAGTATCTGAATGTTTGCGTCCGGGTGCCAGTGGCAGGGTGTTTGAAATTCATTCCCATTTCTTGCATGGGACATAAGCATGCACCGAAGGACACATATTTTATTTTTCAACCAATTTATATGTATTGGAGCATGTGCATGTAGTTCAAATTTGAATTATGCATATAAGATGCCTAGAAAACCGAGTTAATGTATAAAAATGTCCAAACGAACCCTGAAAAATTCCAAAATTAAAGACAACACTCCTGTTGTTCTATGCTGACACTAGAAAAAATTTGAAAGCAATAAGAGGCAACAGATATCGGTTCTTCCCCAAAGGTGGCACGTTCCCTACCGAAACCATCACGCTTGTTGTGAGAAGCTCTGGTTTGTGAAAAGCTTATACCCAAACCTGCCCCAAATGGGACAAAATTTTTATCACGACATGTTGATGCCGCTCCATGATCGCATGCCAAGTTTCATGAATTTCAAACGAGTTTTGGATTTACTAGAATTTTAAAACCAAGTATCCCAATGTTTGCGGCCGAGTGACGGTGGCAGGGTGTTTGAAATTCATTCCCATTTCTTGCATGGGACCTAAGCATGCAACCAAGGATACATATTTGATTTTTCAACCAGTTTATATGCACTAGAGCATGTGCATGTATTTCAAATTTCAATCATGCACCTGAAATGCCTACAAAACCAAGTTAATGTATAAAAATGTCCAAATGAACCCTGAAAAATTCCAAAATTAAACACAACACTCATGTTGTTCTATGTTGACACTAGAAAAAGTTTGAAAGCAATAAGAGGCAACAAATATTGTTTCGTCCCCAAAGGTGGCACATTCCCTACCGAAACCATCATACACTTGTTGTGACAAGCTCTGGTTTGTGAGAAGCTTATACCCAAACCTGCCCCAAATGGGACAAATTTTTTACCATGGCATGTTGATGCCGCTCCATGATAGCATGCCAAATTTCATGAATTTCAGACGAGTTTTGGACTTACTAGAATTTAAAAACAAATTATCTCAACGTTTGCGGTCGAGCGACGATGGCAAGGTGTTTGAAATTTATTCCCATTTCTTGCATGGGACCTAAGCATGAAACCAAGGACATAAATTTGATTTTTCAACCAGTTTATATGCACTGGAGCATGTGCATGTAGTTCAAATTTGAATTATGCACCTGAAATGCCTAGAAAACCAAGTTAATGTATAAGAATGTCCAAACGAACCCCGAAAAATTCCAAAATTAAACACATCACTCCTGTTGTTCTATGCTGACACTAGAAATTTTTTGAAAGCAATAAGAGGCAACGGATATTGTCTCGTCCCCAAAGGTGGCACGTTCCCTACTGGAACCATCACACTTCTTGTGAGAAGCTCTGGTTTGTGAGAAGCTTATACCCAAACCTGCCCCAAATGGGACAAATTTTTTACCACGGCATGTTTATGTCGCTCCACGATAGCATGCAAAGTATGATGAATTTCAGACTAGTTTTGGATTAACAAGAAATTAAAAAGCAAGTATCTAAATGTTTGCGGCCGGGTGACAGTGGCAGGGTGTTTGAAATTCATTCCTATTTCTTGCATGGGACATAAGCATGCACCGAAGGACACATATTTGATTTTTCAACCAATTTATATGCATTGGACCATGTGCATGTAGTTCAAATTTGAATTCTGCATAAAAGATGCCTAGAAAACCGAGTTAATGTATAAAAATGTCCGAACGAACCCTGAAAAATTCCAAAATTAAAGACAACACTCCTGTTGTTCTATGCTGACACTAGAAAAAAATTGAAAGCAATAAGAGGCAACAGATATCGTTTCTTCCCCAAAGGTGGCACATTCCCTACCGAAACCATCACGCTTGTTGTGAGAAGCTCTGGTTTGTGAGAAGCTTATACCCAAACCTGCCCCAAATGGAACAAAATTTTTATCACGACATGTTGATGCCGCTCCATGATAGCATGCCAAGTTTCATGAATTTCAAACGAGTTTTGGATTTACTAGAATTTTAAAACCAAGTATCCCAATGTTTGCGGCCGAGTGACGGTGGCAGGGTGTTTGAAATTCATTCCCATTTCTTGCATGGGACCTAAGCATGTAACCAAGGACACATATTTGTTTTTTCAACCAGTTTATATGCACTGGAGCATGTGCATGTAGTTCGAATTTGAATCATGCACCTGAAATGACTACAAAACCAAGTTAATGTATAAAAATGTCCGAACCCTGAAAAATTCCAAAATTAAACACAACACTCCTATTATTCTATGTTGACACTAGAAAAAGTTTGAAAGCAATAAGAGGCAACATATATCATTTCGTCCCCAAAGGTGGCACATTCACTACCGAAACCATCACACTTGTTGTGAGAAGCTCTGGTTTGTGAGAAGCTTATACCCAAACCTGCCCCAAATGGGACAAATTTTTTACCACGACATGTTGATTCCGCTCCATGATAGCATGCCAAATTTCATGAATTTCAGACGAGTTCTGGACTTACTAGAATTTAAAAACAAATTATCTCAATGTTTGCGGCCGAGCGACGATGACAAGGTGTTTGAAATTCATTCCCATTTCTTGCATGGGACCTAAGCATGCAACCAAGGACACAGATTTGATTTTTCAACCAGTTTATATGCACTGGAGCATGTGCATGTAGTTCAAATTTGAATTATGCACCTGAAATGCCTAGAAAACCAAGTTGATGTATAAGAATGTCCAAACGAACCCCGAAAAATTCCAAAATTAAACACATCACTCCTGTTGTTCTATGCTGACACTAGAAATTTTTTGAAAGCAATAAGAGGCAACGGATATTGTTTCGTCCCCAAAGGTGGCACGTTCCCTACTAGAACCATCATGCTTCTGGTGAGAAGCTCTGGTTTGTGAGAAGCTTATACCCAAACCTGCGCCAAATGGGACAAATTTTTTACCACAGCATGTTTATGTCGCTCCATGATAGCATGCCAAATTTGATGAATTTCAGACTAGTTTTGGATTAACTAGAAATTAAAAACCAAGTATCTCAATGTTTGTGGCCGGGTGACAGTGGCAGGGTGTTTGAAATTCATTCCCATTTCTTGAATGGGACATAAGCATGCACCGAAGGACACATATTTGATTTTTCAACCAATTTATATGCATTGGAGCATGTGCATGTAGTTCAAATTTGAATTATGCATATAAGATGCCTAGAAAACCGAGTTAATATATAAAAATGTCCAAACGAACCCTGAAAAATTCCAAAATTAAAGACAACACTCCTGTTGTTCTATGCTGACACTAGAAAAAATTTGAAAGCAATAAGAGGCAACAAATATCGTTTCTTCCCCAAAGGTGGCACGTTCCCTACCGAAACCATCACGCATGTTGTGAGAAGCTCTGGTTTGTGAGAAGCTTATACCCAAACCTGCCCCAAATGGGACAAAATTTTTATCACGACATGTTGATGCCGCTCCATGATAGCATGCCAAGTTTCATGAATTTCAAACGAGTTTTGGATTTACTAGAATTTTAAAACCAAGTATCCCAATGTTTGCGGCCGAGTGACGGTGGCAGGGTGTTTGAAATTCATTCCCATTTCTTGCATGGGACCTAAGCATGCAACCAAGTACACATATTTGATTTTTCAACCAGTTTATATGCACTGGAGCATGTGCACGTAGTTCAAATTTGAATCATGCACCTGAAATGCCTACAAAACCAAGTTAATGTATAAAAATGTCCAAATGAACCCTGAAAAATTCCAAAATTAAACACAACACTCCTGTTGTTCTATGTTGACACTAGAAAAAGTTTGAAAGCAACAAGAGGCAACAAATATCGTTTCGTCCCCAAAGGTGGCACATTCCCTACCGAAACCATCATACACTTGTTGTGACAAGCTCTGGTTTGTGAGAAGCTTATACCCAAACCTGCCCCAAATGGGACAAATTTTTTACCATCACATGTTGATGCCACTCCATGATAGCATGCCAAATTTCATGAATTTCAGACGAGTTTTGGACTTACTAGAATTTAAAAACAAATTATCTCAACGTTTGCGGTCGAACGATGATGGCAAGGTGTTTGAAATTCATTCCCATTTCTTGCATGGGACCTAAGCGTGCAACCAAGGAAACATATTTGATTTTTCAACCAGTTTATATGAACTGGAGCATGTGCATGTAGTTCAAATTTGAATTATGCACCTGAAATGCCTAGAAAACCAAGTTAATGTATAAGAATGTCCAAACAAACCTCGAAAAATTCCAAAATTAAACACATCACTCCTGTTGTTCTATGCTGACACTAGAAATTTTTGGAAAGCAGTAAGAGGCAACGAATATTGTTTCGTCCCCAAAGGTGGCACGTTCCCTACTGGAACCATCACGCTTCTTGTGAGAAGCTCTGGTTTGTGAGAAGCTTATACCCAAACCTGCCCCAAATGGGACAATTTTTTTACCACGGCATGTTTATGTCGCTCCATGATAGCATGCCAAATTTGATGAATTTCAGACTAGTTTTGGATTAACTAGAAATTAAAAACCAAGTATATCAATGTTTGCGGCCGGGTGACAGTGGCAGGGTGTTTGAAATTCATTCCCATTTCTTGCATGGGACATAAGCATGCACCGCATGACACATATTTGATTTTTCAACCAATTTATATGCATTGGAGCATGTGCATGTAGTTCAAATTTGAATTATGCATATAAGATGCCTAGAAAACCGAGTTAATGTATAAAAATGTCCAAACGAACCCTGAAAAATTCCAAAATTAAAGACAACACTCCTGTTGTTCTATGCTGACACTAGAAACAATTTGAAAGCAATAAGAGGCAACAGATATCGTTTCTTCCCCAAAGGTGGCACATTCCCTACCGAAACCATCACACTTGTTGTGAGAAGCTCTGGTTTGTGAGAAGCTTATACCCAAACCTGCCCTAAATGGGACAAATTTTTTATCACGACATGTTGATGCCGCTCCATGATAGCATGCCAAGTTTCATGAATTTCAAACGAGTTTTGGATTTACTAGAATTTTAAAACCAAGTATCTCAATGTTTACGGTCGAGTGACGGTGGCAGGGTGTTTGAAATTCATTCCCATTTCTTGCATCGGACCTAAGCATGCAACCAAGGACACATATTTGATTTTTTAACCAGTTTATATGCACTTGAGCATGTGCATGTAGTTCAAATTTGAATAATGCACCTGAATGCCTATGAAACCAAGTTAATGTATAAAAATGTCTGAACCCTGAAAAATTCCAAAATTAAACACAACACTCCTGTTATTCTATGTTGACACTAGAAAAAGTTTGAAAGCAATAAGAGGCAACATATATCGTTTTGTCCCCAAAGGTGGCACATTCACTACCGAAACCATCACACTTGTTGTGAGAAGCTCTGGTTTGTGAGAAGCTTATACCCAAACCTACCCCAAATGGGACAAAATTTTTACCACGACATGTTGATGCCGCTCCATGATAGCATGCCAAATTTCATGAATTTCAGTCGAGTTCTAGACTTACTAGAATTTAAAAACAAATTAGCTCAACATTTGCGGCCGAGCGACGATGGCAAGGTGTTTGAAATTCATTCCCATTTCTTGCATGGGACCTAAGCGTGCAACCAAGGACACAGATTTGATTTTTCATCCAGTTTATATGCACTGGAGCATGTGCATGTAGTTCAAATTTGAATTATGCACCTGAAATGCCTAGAAAACCAAGTTAATGTATAAGAATGTCCAAACGAACCCCGAAAAATTCCAAAATTAAACACATCACTCCTGTTGTTCTATGCTGACACTAGAGATTTTTTGAAAGCAATAAGAGGCAACAGATATTGTTTCGTCCCCAAAGGTGGCACGTTCCCTACTGGAACCATCACGCTTCTTGTGAGAAGCTCTGGTTTGTGAGAAGCTTATACCCAAACCTGCCCCAAATGGGACAAAATTTTCACCACAGCATGTTTATGTCGCTCCATGATAGCATGCCAAATTTGATGAATTTCAGACTAATTTTGGATTAACTAGAAATTAAAAACCAAGTATCTCAATGTTTGCGGCCGGGTGACAGTGGCAGGGTGTTTGAAATTCATTCCCATTTCTTGCATGGGACATAAGCATGCACCGAAGGACACATATTTGATTTTTCAACCAATTTATATGCATTGGAGCATGTGCATGTAGTTCAAATTTGAATTATGCATATAAGATGCCTAGAAAACCGAGTTAATATATAAAAATGTCCAAACGAACCCTGAAAAATTCCAAAATTAAAGACAACACTCCTGTTGTTCTATGCTGACACTAGAAAAAAATTGAAAGCAATAAGAGGCAACAAATATCGTTTCTTCCCCAAAGGTGGCACGTTCCCTACCGAAACCATCACGCTTGTTGTGAGAAGCTCTGGTTTGTGAGAAGCTTATACCCAAACCTGCCCCAAATGGGACAAAAATTTTATCACGACATGTTGATGCTGCTCCATGATAGCATGCCAAGTTTCATGAATTTCAAACGAGTTTTGGATTTACTAGAATTTTAGACCAAGTATCTCAATGTGTACGCTCGAGTGACGGTGGCAGGAAGTTTGAAATTCATTCCCATTTCTTGCATGGGACCTAAGCATGCAACCAAGGACACATATTTGATTTTTCAACTAGTTTATATGCACTGGAGCATGTGCATGTACTTCAAATTTGAATCATGCACCTGAAATGCCTACAGAACCAAGTTAATGTATAAAAATGTCTGAACCCTGAAAAATTCCAAAATTAAACACAACACTCCTGTTATTCTATGTTGACACTAGAAAAAGTTTGAAAGAAATAAGAGGCAACATATATCATTTCATCCCCAAAGGTGGCACATTCACTACCGAAACCATCACACTTATTGTGAGAAGCTCTGGTTTGTGAGAAGCTTATACCCAAACCTGCCCCAAATGGGACAAATTTTTTATCACGACAAGTTGATGCCGCTCCATGATAGCATGCCAAGTTTCATGAATTTCAAACGAGTTTTGGATTTACTAGAATTTAAAACCAAGTATCTCAATGTTTACGGTCGAGTGACGGTGGCAGGGTGTTTGAAATTCATTCCCATTTCTTGCATGGGACCTAAGCATGCAACCAAGGACACATATTTGATTTTTCAACCAGTTTATATGCACTGGAGCATGTGCATGTAGTTCAAATTTGAATTATGCACCTGAAATGCCAAGAAAACCAAGTTAATGTATAAGAATGTCCAAACGAACCCCGAAAAATTCCAAAATTAAACACATCACTCATGTTGTTCTATGCTGACACTAGAATTTTTTTGAAAGCAATAAGAGGCAACGGATATTGTTTCGTCCCCAAAGGTGGCACGTTCCCTACTGGAACCATCACGCTTCTTGTGAGAAGCTCTGGTTTGTGAGAAGCTTATACCCAAACCTTCCCCAAATGGGACAAATTTTTTACCACAATATGTTTATGTTGCTCCATGATAGCATGCCAAGTATGATGAATTTCAGACTAGTTTTGGATTAACTAGAAATTAAAAACCAAGTATCTCAATGTTTGCGGCCGGGTGACAGTGGCAGGGTGTTTGAAATTCATTCCCATTTCTTGCATGGGACATAAGCATGCACCGAAGGACACATATTTGATTTTTCAACCAATTTATATGCATTGGAGCATGTGCATGTAGTTCAAATTTGAATTATGCATATAAGATGCCTAGAAAACCGAGTTAATATATAAAAATGTCCAAACGAACCCTAAAAAATTCCAAAATTAAAGACAACACTCCTGTTGTTCTATGCTGACACTAGAAAATTTTTGAGCAATAAGAGGCAATAGATATCGTTTCTTCCCCAAAGGTGGCACGTTCCCTACCGAAAGCATCACACTTGTTGTGAGAAGCTCTGGTTTGTGAGAAGCTTATACCCAAACCTGCCCCAAATGGGACAAAAAATTTATCACAACATTGTGATGCCGCTCCATGATAGCATGCCAAGTTTCATGAATTTCAAACAAGTTTTGGATTTACTAGAATTTATAACCAAGTATCTCAATGTTTATGGTCGAGTGACGGTGGCAGGGTGTTTGAAATTCATTCCCATTTCTTGCATGGGACCTAAGCATGCAACCAAGGACACATATTTGATTTTTCAACCAGTTTATATGCACTGGAGCATGTGCTGTAGTTCAAATTTGAATCATGCACCTGAAATGCCTACAAAACCAAGTTAATGTATAAAAATGTCTGAACCCTGAAAAATTCCAAAATTAAACACAACACTCCTGTTATCCTATGTTGACACTAGAAAAAGTTTGAAAGCAATAAGAGGCAACATATATCGTTTCGTCCCCAAACGTGGCACATTCACTACCGAAACCATCACACTTGTTGAGAGAAGCTCTGGTTTGTGAGAAGCTTATACCCAAACCTACCCCAAATGGGACAAATTTTTACCACGACATGTTGATGCCGCTCCATGATAGCATGCCAAATTTCATGAATTTCAGACAAGTTCTATACTTACTAGAATTTAAAAACAAATTATCTCAACGTTTGCGGCTGAGCGACGATGGCAAGGTGTTTGAAATTCATTCCCATTTCTTGCATGGGACCTAAGCGTGCAACCAAGGACACAGATTTGATTTTTCATCCAGTTTATATGCATTGGAGCATGTGCATGTAGTTCAAATTTGAATTATGCACCTGAAATGCCTAGAAAACCATGTTAATGTATAAGAATGTCCAAACGAACCCGGAAAAATTCCAAAATTAAACACATCACTCCTGTTGTCCTATGCTGACACTAGAATTTTTTTGAAAGCAATAAGAGGCAAGGGATATGGTTTGTCCCCAAAGGTGGCACGTTCCTACCAGAACCATCACGCTTGTTGTGAGAAGCTCTGGTTTGTGAGAAGCTTATACCCAAACCTGCCCCAAATGGGACAATTTTTTTACCATGACATGTTGATGCGGCTCCATGATAGCATGCAAGTTTCATAAATTTCAGACGAGTTTTGGATTTACTGGAATTTAAAAACGAAGTATCTCAATGTTTACGACCGAGTGACGGTGGCTAGGTGTTTGAAATTCATTCCCATTTCTTGCATGGGACCTAGGCATGCAATCAAGGACACATATTTTATTTTTCAACCAATTTATATGCACTGGAGAATGTGCATGTAGTTCAAATTTGAAGTATGCACCTGAAATGCCTACAAAACCAAGTTAATGTATAAAAATGTCCAAACAAACCCCAAAAAATTACAAAATTAAACACAACACTTCTGTTGTTCTATGTTGACACTAGAAATTTTTTGAAAGCAATAAGAGGCAACAGATATCATTTCAGCCCCAAAGGTGGCACGTTCCCTACCGAAACCATCACGCTTGTTATGAGAAGCTCTGGTTTGTGAGAAGCTTATACCTAAACCCGCCCCAAATGGGACAAAAAATTTACCATGACATGTTGATGCCGCTCCATGATAGCATTCCAAGTTTCATGAATTTCAGACGAGTTTTGGATTTACTAGAATTTTAAAACCAAGTATCTCAATGTTTGCGGCCGAGTGACGGTGGCAGGGTGTTTGAAATTCATTCCCATTTTTGCATGGGACCTAAGCATGCACCGAAGCGGTCCTTGGGGGCTCTCGGGAGTAGCTTGGACTTTCTTTCCTTGGGGAAGCGGTCCTTACGTAGATGTATCCATACTTGATCACCCGGTTGGAACACCATCAGAGATTTGTGGATGTTGAGCTTGGAGGCGAGTCGTTGTACGTGGCGCTCGATCGTAGAACGTGTTTCTTCATGCATCTTCTTGAGGTAGGTGGCTCTTGCACTAGCGTCCATGTTTGCTTGTTCTTGAAGTGGTAGAGGAAGGATGTCCAATGGCGACAATGGGTTGAAGCCGTAGACAACCTCGAAGGGGGACTTGCCGGTGGTAGTGTCTTGCACGGTTGTAGGCGTACTCGGCGATAGGTAGGCACTCCTCCCACTCCTTGATATTCCTCTTGATCAACACACGTAGGAGAGTGGCAAGCTTCCGATTGGTGACTTCTGTTTGGCCATCGGTTTGAGGATGATGCACCGTGGAGAGTAGCTTGATTCCGAGCTTGGTGCAAAGCGTCTTCCAAAAGTAGCTTAAGAACTTGACGTCTCGGTCCGACACAATTGTCTTTGGCACGCCGTGCAACCTCAAGATTTCCCTACAAAAGAGATTGGCAACATGTGAAGCATCATCTATCTTATTGCATGGGATAAAATGAGTCATTTTAGAGAAGCGGTCTATGACAAAAAATACAGAGTCCTTGCCATTTTGAGTCCTAGGTAAGCCAAGTACAAAATCCATGCTAATATATTCCCAAGGTTGATGTGGAATAGGTAGTGGCATATGTAAACCATGGGATTGAGATTGTGACTTAGCTTTGCAACATGTAGAGCACCGTGTGGTGAAGCGGGCAACATCGCGATACATGTGAGGCCCAAAATAGTGCTTAGAGAGCGAGGCAAAAGTCTTGTCGCATCCAAAGTGTCCCGTGAGTCCGCCTCCATGAGCTTCTTGCAAAAGTAACAAACGAAAAGATGACTCAGGAATGCATAGTTTGTTAGCTTTCATAAGGTAACCGTCTTTGATATAGTATCGTTCCCAAGAAGTATGCATCACACGCTTAGCATAAGGACTATCAAAAGTCACATCATGCTCATACAAATCTTTGATATGATCAAATCCAACAACATTCAATTCAAGTTGAGTAAGTAACATGCATTTGCGGGAAAGGGCATCCGCCACAACATTCTCTTTGCCCTTAATGTACTTGATCACATAGGGTAAAGATTCAATAAATTCACTCCATTTAGCATGCCGTTTATTCAACTTGGTTTGACCTTTAAGGTACTTAAGTCTTTCATGATCGGTATGTATGACAAACTCATGCGGTCTAAGGTAATGCTCTCAAACATGTAACACACACAATAAAGCATACAATTCTTTGTCATAGATGGGATAGTTAAGTTGAGCACCTAAGAGTCTTTCACTAAAATATGCAATAGCACGCTTTTCTTGCATCAAAACCCCACCAATTCCATTACCACTAGCATCACAATGGACCTCAAAAGTTTTGTCAAAGTTAGGCAAAGCAAGAAGCAAAGCATGAGTAAGCAAGTATTTGAGCTCATCAAAAGCGGTTGATTGCAAAGGTCCCCAAACAAAGGGTGCATTCTTCTTACTCAAGGCATGCAACGGTGCGGCAATAGAGCTAAAATCTTTCACAAAGCAACGATAGAAAGCCGCAAGGCCAAGAAAACCACACACTTGTTGCAAATTAGTGGGTTGTGGCCAAGTTTTAATTGCTTCAATTTTAGACTCATCAACATGGACACCCTTTGAAGAAACAACAAAACCCAAGAAAACAAGCTTGTCAACTCCAAACGTGCACTTTTTCATGTTGGCATAAAGACGTTCCTTGCGAAGAGTTTGCAACACGGTCCTAACATGTTTCACATGATCTATGATGGATTTTCTAAAAACAAGAATGTCATCGAAGTAGACCATAACAAACACTCAAATGTAAGGATGAAGCACAAAATTCATAAGTCGCATGAAAGTACGGGAGCTTCCGATAAACCATAGGCATAACTAACCACTCATAAAAGCCAAATTTAGTTTTGAAATAAGTTTTCCATTCGTCACCTTCTTGTATGCATATTTGATAATAGCCACTTCTGAGATCAATTTTGGATAAAATGGTAGCGCCGCTAAGCTCATCTAACATATCATCTAGGCGAGGTATGGGATGCCTGTAACGAATGGTGATAGCATTGATGGGTCTACAATCAGAGCACATGCGGAAACTACCATCTTGCTTGGGCACAAGTATAACTGGAACGGCACAAGGGCTTAAGCTTTCACGTACATGACCGTTGTCGATGATTTGTTGTACTTGTTGTTGGATCTCCTTAGTTTCTTCGGGGTTGACGCGGTAGGGAACCTTGTTCGGAAGAGGTGCGCCGGGGATGAGGTCAATCCTATGTTCAATGCCACATAAAGGAGGGAGACCAGGAGGTAGCTCATCAGGGAAGACATCTTCGAATTCCCGCAACAAGTTGGAAAACACTAGAGGGAGAGGATTAGGATTGTTAGTTTCTGCCACCTCATCTTTGCATAGGAGGACAAAGTGGATGACACCCGATGGGTTCTCACACACTTTTCTCATCTCTCTCTTTGTGGCTAGGAGGACTAATTTTTTCTCTCTTGGTGAAGAGTCGCTCAATTTTGGCTTGTGGCTCTCACTTTGTTTTTGGTGGTTCACTTTCTCACTAGGTTCTCCATGATGGGTGGATGCTTGCTTGTCGGCGATTACTTGGCTTGGTGACATTGGTCCAAGCACATATTCCTTGCCTTTCATCGTGAAGCTATAGTGGTTGGTTCGTCCATTGTGGATGACTTCGCGGTCAAATTGCCAAGTTCGTCCCAAGAGAAGATAGCACACGAACATAGGTACTATGTCACACACCAAGGTGTCCTCATAGGCGCCGATCTTGAAAGAAACTTGTACCGTATGCTCCACTTGGATAGTGCCGGAGTCGCTTAGCCATTGCACCTTGTAGGGATGAGGGTGCTTCTTCTTAACCAATTGCAGCCTGGAACATAGCTCGTCGCTTGCCAAGTTGTGACAACTTCCTCCGTCGATGATGACCTTCACGGAACGCCCGTTGATGTCGGCCTTTGGTGCGGAAGATGTGGCATCGTTGGTCTTCATCTTGATGGTGTTGGAGCATCAAGACCTTGGAGACCACTATCGGCATTCTGGGAACGGGGGTCCCCAGACTTGCCTGCTTGCGGCCCACGGCGTGGCTCTGCAAGCGGGCCCATACGGCCCATCTTCACCAACAAGCATTCAAGAACCTCGCGAGAGGCGAAGCCTCGCGAGGTGGACAACACAAGACCTCCTCAGGAGCGGCCTCACCAGGCTGGCTCGCGAGGGGCGGAGAGATTAAGGCCAGGCAAACCTCGCGAGGTTCCAATGACGTGAGCCATGACGATCGAGACCAGGCGGGTTCCAGGCGGGCGCCAGCGCTCACAGTGTCCTTGTTTCCTCTTTGGTGTTAAGGAGGCAAGCGCAGGTGAAGAGTACCGAGGCGTCAAGCAAAGGTTTCCATATTGGTGCAACGAGACCAAGAGAAGCAGGATGGCATGGCGGAGGTCACCGTCGAGCCCAAGACGGCGTCACCACCAGAGCCTTTGGCAGGCGAAGACTGCTTTTGTCAGGATAACTTGTACTAGCTATCCCCTTTCAAATTGGTTGTTGTTGGCTCCCTTCCCGCTCAATATTTGGGGAGAGGACCAGGGCCTCTATAAATAGGATTAGCCCCCACAGTAGTGAGGGACCGGATCGACCTCATATTAGATCTGAGCCATTTCATCCTTGGCCACTCACCCACCAAGCATAAGAACACCTCACCTTAGGAGGCTGTTCTTTCCCTTGTACTGCTCATCATCAGCCCAAGAGGCAATCCACCACACCACACTGGAGTAGGATATTACACCGCAATGGTGGCCCGAACCAGTATAAATCTTGTGTCTCTTGTGTTGCGAGTTCGTCGAGCTAGCCTTTGAGATCGCGAAGTGCTTGAGGGCTTGATCAGTGAGGGAGAGATCTTCGCGCGCACCCTAGTGTTTGAACCTTAAGGGATTTGCCGGAACCCGAAATCCGACATTTGGCGCGCCAGGTAGGGGTGCGCCGGAGCTCTTCTTCCGCCAGTTGATACCCTCGTTGGTCCCCCGACACTCTGCAACTCCAATGTCCGGCGACTCAAGGACCAACGCCGACCGCTGGGCAGCCTGGCCAACCCGGGCGGCACCGCCCACTCAAGAAAACCTCAACCCAACGCCCTAGGCAGCACGTGCACCACCAAACACTGAAGGGCGTGGGCGACGCGGTCACCCGTCGTCCGCCCTTACTCCGCAACAAGTGCGGTGATACGTCTCCAACGTATCTATAATTTTTGATTGTTCCATGCTATTATATTATCAACCTTGGATGTTTTGTATGCATTAATATGCTATTTTATATGATTTTTTGGGACTAACCTATTAACCTAGAGCCCAGTGCCAGTTTCTGTTTTTTTCCTTGTTTTTGAGTATCGCAGAAAAGGAAAATCAAACAGAGTCCAATTGACCTGAAACTTCACGGAGATCATTTTTGGACCAGAAGAAGCCCACAGAGTACCGAAGGTGGGCCAGAAGAGTCCCGAGGCCACCACGAGGGTGGGGGCGTGCCCTACCCCTTGGGCACATCCCCCTGCTTCGTGGCCGCCTCGTGGCCCCCTGACCGACTTCTTTCGCCTATATATATATCAATATACCCTAGAAACATCGGAGAGCAGAATAGATCGGGAGTTCCGCCGCCAGAAGCCTCCGTAGCCACCGAAAACGAATCTAGACCCGTTCCGGCACCCTGCCGGAGGGGGGAATCCCTCTCCGGTGGCCATCTTTATCATCCCAGCGCTCTCCATGACAAGGAGGGAGTAGTCCACCCTCGGGGCTGAGGGTATGTACCAGTAGCTATGTGTTTGATCTCTCTCTCTCTCTCGTGTTCTTGAGGTTGAACGATCTTAATGTATCACGAGCTTTGCTATTATAGTTGGATCTTATGATGTTTCTCCCCCTCTACTCGCTTGTGATGAATTGAGTTTTCCCTTTGAAGTTATCTTATCGGATTGAGTCTTTAAGGATTTGAGAACACTTGATGTATGTCTTGCATGTGCTTATCTGTGGTGACAATGGGATATCACGTGATCCACTTGATGTATGTTTTGGTGATAAAATAGTGAGTTCCGTGACCTCGTGAACTTATGCATAGGGGTTGGCACACATTTTTGTCTTGACTCTCCGGTAGAAACTTTGGGGCACTCTTTGAGGTTCTTCATGTTGGTTGAATAGATGAATCTGAGATTGTGTGATGCATATCGTATAATCATACCCACGGATACTTGAGGTGACATTGGAGTATCTAGGTGACATTAGGGTTTTGGTTGATTTGTGTCTTAAGGTGTTATTCTAGTACGAACTCTAGGATAGATTGAACGGAAAGAATGGCTTCGTGTTATTTTACTACGGACTCTTGAATAGATCGATCAGAAAGGATAACTTTGAGGTGGTTTCGTACCCTACCATAATCTCTTCGTTTGTTCTCTTCTATTAGTGACTTTGGAGTGACTCTTTGTTGCATGTTGAGGGATAGTTATATGATCCAATTATGTTATTATTGTTGAGAGGACTTGCACTAGTGAAAGTATGAACCCTAGGTCTTGTTTCCTAGCATTGCAATACCGATTACGCTCACTTTTATCATTAGTTACCTTGCTCTTTTATATTTTCAGATTACAAAAACCTTTATCTACCATCCATATTGCACCTGTATCACCATCTCTTCGCCGAACTAGTGCACCTATACAATTTACCATTGTATTGGGTGTGTTGGGGACACAAGAGACTCTTTGTTATTTGGTTGTAGGGTTGTTTGAGAGAGACCATCTTCATCCTACGCATCCCACGGATTGATAAACCTTAGGTCATCCACTTGAAGGAAATTTGCTACTATCCTACAAACCTCTGCACTTGGAGGCTGATATGTCTCCAACGTATCTATAATTTTTGATTGCTCCATGCTATGTTATCTACTGTTTTGGGCAATATTGGGCTTTATTATCCACTTTTATATTATTTTTGGGACTAACCTATTAACCGGAGGCCCAGCCCAGAATTGCTGTTTTTGCCTATTTCAGTGTTCCGAAGAAAAGGAATATCAAACGGAGTCGAAACAGAACGAAATCAACTAGAGAAGTTATTTTTGGAAGGAAAGCTACCGGATGGACTTGGACCCCACGTTAGGAGCCAAGGGAGGTGCTCATGAGGGTGGGGGCGCGCCCCCCCTAGGGCGCGCCCCCTGCCTCGTGGGGCTCCCGAAGCTACACCGACGTACTTCTTTCACCCATATATACCTACGTACCCTAAAACTTCCAGAACACACAATAGATCGGGAGTTCCGCCGCCAGAAGCCTCCATAGCCACCCAAAGCCAATCTAGACCCGTTCCGACGCCCTGCCGGAGGGGGCAATCCCTCTCCGGTGGCCATCTTCATCATCCCGGTGCTCTCCATGACGAGGAGGGAGTAGTTCTCCCTCGGGGATAAGGGTATGTACGAGTAGCTATGTGTTTGATCTCTCTCTCTCTCTCGTGTTCTTGATTTGGCACGATCTTGATGTATCGCGAGCGTTGCTATTATAGTTGGAGCTTATGTTTCTCCTCCCCCTCTTCTCTCTTGTAATGAATTGAGTTTCCCCTTTGAAGTAATCTTATCAGATTGAGCCTTTAAATATTTGAGAACACTTGATGTATGTCTTGCATGGGATACCCGTGGTGACAATGGGGTATTCTATTGATCCACTTGATGTATGTTTTGGTGATCAACTTGCGGGTTCCGCCCATGAACCTATGCATAGGGGTTGGCACATGTTTTCGTCGTGATTCTCCGGTAGGAACTTTGGGGCACTCTTTGAGGATCTATGTGTTGGTTGAATAGATGAATCTAAGATTGTGTGATGCATATTGTATAATCATACCCATGGATACTTGAGTTGACATTGGAGTATCTAGGCGACATTAGGGTTTTGGTTGATTTGTGTCTTAAGGTGTTATTCTAGTACGAACTCTAGGGCTGTTTGTGACACTTATAGGAATAGCCCAACGGATTGATTGGAAAGAATAACTTTGAGGTGGTTTCGTACCCTACCATAATCTCTTCGTTCGTTCTCCGCTATTAGTGACTTTGGAGTGACTCTTTGTTGCATGTTGAGGGATAGTTATGTGATCCAATTATGATATTATTGTTGAGGGAACTTACACTAGCGAAAGTATGAACCCTAGGCCTTATTTCCACCATTGCAATACCGTTTACGCTCACTTTTATCATTAGTTACCTTGCTGTTCTTATAATTTCAGATTACAAAAACCTTAATCTACTATCCATATATCACTTGTTTCACCATCTCTTCGCCGAGTAGTGCACATATACAATTTACCATTGTATTGGGTGTGTTGGGGACACAAGAGACTCTTTGTTATTTGGTTGCAGGGTTGCTTGAGAGAGACCATCTTCATCCTACGCCTCCTACGGGTTGATAAACCTTAGGTCATCCACTTGAGGGAAATTTGCTACTGTCCTACAAACCTCTGCACTTGGAGGCCCAACAACGTCTACAAGAAGAAGGTTGTGTAGTAGACATCAAGCTCTTTTCTGGCGCCGTTGCCGGGGAGGTGAGTGCTTGAAGGTATATCTTTAGATCTTGCAATCGAGTCTTTTAGTTTCTTGTTTTATCACTAGTTTAGTTTATAAAAGAAAACTATTAAAAAATGGAATTAAGCATACCTCATATGCTTCATCTTTTTAATATCTATCATGAAAATAAGGATTCCGTTAATTGTGCTCATTTTCTAGAAGAGGAATGCATTAGAATGTTTGGCACTAAATATTTGAATGATGAGCATGATTGCAATGTTGTTAGTATGAATTCCTTGAATATCTATGATGCTAATTATACGCAAAGCCACAAGCTTGGGGAAGCTATGTTTGATGAACATGATATTTTTTGTCCCCCAAGATTTGATGAGCAAATTTACTATGATGAAAGCATGCCTCCTATCTATGATGATTATTGTGATGACACGTATGCTTTAAATAATAATGATAACAATGAAACTTGTCATCTTGATTTCAATTTTCAATCCCATGATAGTTACTTTGTTGAGTTTGCTCCCACTACTATTCAATAGAAGAATTTTTCTTATGTGGAGAGTAGTAAATTTTCTATGCTTCTAGATCATGAAAAGAATGCTTTAGGTGCTGGTTATATTGTTGAATTCATTCATTATGCTACTGAAAATTATTATGAGGGAGGAACATATGCTTGTAGGAATTGCAATAATATCAAGTTTCCTCTCTATGTGCTTAAAATTTTGAAGTTATGCTTATTTTGCTCTCCTATGCTAGTTGATTATTGTTACCATAAGTTATTTGCTCAAAAAATCCCTATGCATAGGAAGTGGGTTAGACTTAAATGTGCTAGTCATATTCTTCATGATGCTCTCTTTATATTTCAATTCTTATCTTTTATGTGAGCATCATTGAAATCATCATGCCTAGCTAGGGGCGTTAAACGATAGCGCTTGTTGGGAGGCAACCCAATTTTATTTTTGTTCCTTTCTTTTTTCTCCTGTTTAGTAATAAATAATTCATCTAGCCTCTGTTTAGATATGGTTTTATGCTTTTAATTAGTGTTTGTGCCAAGTAGAACCTTTGGGAAGACTTGGGTGAAGTCTTTATGATCATGCTGTAAAAAACAGAAACTTTAGCGCTCACGAGAATTGCTGCCATTTTTATTTGGAGAGTTATATTTAGTTAATTATTTTGCATATGATTAATAGATAAATTCCTCAGGTCCAGAAATTTATTTGAGAATTTTATGAGTTCAAGAAGTATACGTTTGATCCAGATTACTACAGACTATTCTGTTTTTGACAGATTCTGCTTTTCATGTGTTGTTTACTTATTTTGATGAATCTATGGCTAGTAAAAGAGTTTATAAACCATATAGAAGTTGGAATACAGTAGGTTTAACATCAATATAAATAAAGAATGAGTTCATTACAGTACCTTGAAGTGGTGTTTTGTTTTCTTTCGCTAACGGAGCTTACGAGTTTTCTGTTAAGTTTTGTGTTGTGAAGTTTTCAAGTTTTGGGTAAAGATTCGATGGACTATGGAACAAGGAGTGGTAAGAGCCTAAGATTGGGTATTCCCAAGGCACCCCAAGTTAATATTCAAGGACAACCAAGATCCTAAGCTTGGGGATGCCCCGGAAGGCATCCCCTCTTTCGTCTTCGTTCATTGGTAACTTTACTTGGAGCTATATTTTTATTTGCCACATGGTATGTGTTTTGCTTGGAGCGTCAACTTATTTTGTTAGGATTTGCTTTCTGTTATTTAGAACAATGTTTTGCATCTTGTATGTCAATAAAAGTGGCATTGATAGCCTTTACTATGCCTATTTTACAAGTATACATGTTGCTGTTTGAAAACAGAAAGTTTACCGCTGTTGCAATAATTCCCTAGAAAAGTCAGAATGCGATAAAATGTTGAAACCTTTTGAATATTAAGCTCTGATAAATTTACTACAGTGTGAATTTTCTTTCATAATTTTTGGAGCTAGGGAAGTATGGATGTTGCAGCATTCTTTACATACTATCCTGTTTAGGCAGATTGCTGTTATGTTTGCATTGTTTGCATATGTTTGCTTCTTTAATGATTCTATTTGAGGATAGGACCATTAAATATACAGAGTCATTTAGTATGAAATGTTTAATAATAATTTTAGTTATTTTCTACAGTAGAGTATGATAAGGTTTTTGCAATGGTTTATACTAACTTATCTCACGAGTCCTTGTTGAGTTTTGTGTGGATGAAGCTTTTGAGATTTAGGGAGACCGTGATATGAGAGGAATTAAGGAGACACAAAAGCTCAAGCTTGGGGATGCCCAAGGCATCCCAAGATAATATTTCAAGAAGTCTCAAGCATCTAAGCTTGGGGATGCCCCGGTTGGCATCCCACCTTTCTTCTTCAACAACTATCGGTTAGTATCGGTTGATCCTAAGTTTTTGCTTCTTCACATGATGTTTGCTATTCTTAGATGTCATTTTATTTTGCTTTGCTTGCTGTTTGAATAGAATACCAAGATCTGAAATTCTTAAATGTTAGAGAGTCTTCATATAGTTGCATAATTATTCAAGTACTCATTGATCTTCACTTATATCTTTTGGAGTAGTTTGTCATTTGCTCTAGTGCTTCACTTATATCTTTTAGAGCACGGTGGTAGTTTTATTTTGAAGAAATAGATGAACTATCATGCTTCACTTAGATTATTTTGAGAGTCTTAAATAGCATGGTAATTTGCCTAAAATCCTAATATTCTAGGTATACAAGATTAGTAAAAACTTTCTTATGAGTGTGTTGAATACTAAGAGAAGTTTGATGCTTGATGATTGTTTTGAGATATGGAGGTAATAATATCAAAGTCGTGGTAGTTGAGTAGTTGGGAAATTGAGAAATGCTTGTGTTGAAGTTTGCAAGTCCCGTAGAATGCACGTATGGTAAACATTGTGTAACAAATTTGAAACATGAGGTGTTATTTGATTGTCCTCCTTATGAGTGGCGGTCGGGGACGAGCGATGGTCTTTTCCTACCAATCTATCCCCCTAGGAGCATGTGCGTACTACCAAGGTTTTTGATGAATTGTAGATTTTTGCAATAAGTATGCGAGTTCTTTATGACTAATGTTGAGTCCATGGATTATACACACTCTCACCCTTCCATCCTTGCTAGCCTCTTCGGTACCGTGCATTACCCTTTCTCACATTGAGAGTTGGTGCAAACTTCGCCGGTGCATCCAAACCCGTGATATGATACGCTCTATCACACATAAACCTCCTTATATCTTCCTCAAAATAGCCACCATACCTACCTAGTATGGCATTTCCATATACATTCCGAGATATATTGCCATGCAACTTTCCACCGTTCCGTTTGTTATGACACGCATCATCATTGTCATATTGCTTTGCATGATCATATAGTTGACATCGTATTTGTGGCAAAGCAACCGTTCATAATTCTTCCATACATGTCACTCTTGAGTCATTTCATATCCCGGTACACCGCCGGAGGCATTCATATAGAGTCATACCTTGTTCTAGTATCGAGTTGTAATCATTGAGTTGTAATAGAAGTGTGATGATCATCATTATTAGAGAATTGTCCCAAGTGAGGAATAAAAAAAAAAGAGAAAGGCCATAAAAAAGAGAAGGCCCCCAAAAAAAGAGAAAGGCCATAAAAAAGAGAAAAGGCCCAAAATAATAAAAAATGAGAGAAAAAGAGAGAAGGGACAATGTTACTATCCTTTTACCACACTTGTGCTTCAAAGTAGCACCATGATCTTCATAGTAGAGAGTCTCTCATGTTATCACTTTCATATACTAGTGGGAATTTTTCATTATAGAACTTGGCTTGTATATTCCAACAATGGGCCTCCTCAAGTGCCATAGGTCTTCGTGATCAAGCAAGTTGGATGCACACCCACTAGTTTCTTTTGTTGAGCTTTCATACATTTATAGCTCTAGTGCATCCTTTGCATGGCAATCCGTACTCCTTGCATTAACATCAGTCAATGGGCATCTCCATAGCCCATTGATTAGCCTCGTTGATGTGAGACTTTCTCCTTTTTGTCTTCTCCACATAACCCCTTCATTATATTCTATTCCACCCATAGTGCTATGTCCATGGCTCGCGCTCATGTATTGCGTGAAGGTTTATGAGTTTGAGATTACTAAAGTATGAAACAATTGCTTGGCTTGTCATCGGGGTTGTGCATGATGAGAGCATTCATGTGTGAAGAAAATGGAGCATGACTAAACTATATGATTTTGTAGGGATGAACTTTCTTTGGCCATGTTATTTTGAGAAGACATGATTGCTTAGTTGGTATGCTTGAAGTATTATTATTTCTATGTCAATATGAACTTTTGTCTTGAATCTTATGGATCTGAATATTCTTGCCACAATTAAGAAGAATTACATTGAAATTATGCCAAGTAGCATTCCACATAAAAAATTCTATTTTTATCATTTACCTACTCGAGGACGAGCAGGAATTAAGCTTGGGGATGCTTGATACGTCTCCAACGTATCTATAATTTTTGACTGCTCCATGCTATGTTATCTACTATTTTGGGCAATATTGGGCTTTATTATCCACTTTTATATTATTTTTCGGACTAACCTATTAACCGGAGGCCCAGCCCAGAATTGCTGTTTTTTTGCCTATTTCAGTGTTTCGAAGAAAAGGAATATCAAACGGAGTCGAAATGGAACAAAATCAACTGGAGAAGTTATTTTTGGAAGGAAAGCTACCAGATGGACTTGGACCCCACGTCAGGAGCCAAGGGAGGTACTCATGAGGGTGGGGGCGCGCCCCCTGCCTCGTGGGGCCCCCGAAGCTCCACCGACATACTTCTTTCACCCATATATACCTACGTACCCTAAAACTTCCAGAACACACAATAGATCGGGAGTTCCGCCAAAAGCCTCCGTAGCCACCGAAAGCCAATCAAGACCCGTTCCGGCTTCTTGCCGGAGGGGGCAATCCCTCTCCGGTGGCCATCTTCATCATCCCGGTGCTCTCCATGACGAGGAGGGAGTAGTTCTCCCTCGGGGCTGAGGGTATGTACCAGTAGCTATTTGTTTGATCTCTCTCTCTCTCGTGTTCTTGATTTGGCACGATCTTGATGTATCGCAAGCTTTGCTATTATAGTTGGATCTTATGTTTCTCCTCCCCCTCTTCTCTCTTGTAATGAATTGAGTTTCCCCTTTGAAGTAATCTTATCGGATTGAGTCTTTAAAGATTTGAGAACACTTGATGTATGTCTTGCGTGGGATACCCGTGGTGACAATGGGGTATTCTATTGATCCACTTGATGTATGTTTTGGTGATCAACTTGTGGGTTCTGCCCATGAACCTATGCATAGGGGTTGGCACACGGTTTCGTCGTGATGCTCCGGTAGGAACTTTGGGGCACTCTTTGAGGTTCTATGTGTTGGTTGAATAGATGAATCTGAGATTGTGTGATGCATATCGTATGATCATACCCACGGATACTTGAGGTGACATTGGAGTATCTAGGTGACATTAGGGTTTTGGTTGATTTGTGTCTTAAGGTGTTATTCTAGTACGAACTCTAGGGCTGTTTGTGACACTTATAGGAATAGCCCAACGGATTGATTGGAAAGAATAACTTTGAGGTGGTTTCGTACCCTACCATAATCTCTTCATTCGTTCTCCGCTATTAGTGACTTTGGAGTGACTCTTTGTTGCATGTTGAGGGATAGTTATGTGATCCAATTTTTATATTATTGTTGAGGGAACTTACACTAGCGAAACTATGAACCCTAGGCCTTATTTCCATGCATTGCAATACCGTTTACGCTCACTTTGATCATTAGTTACCTTGCTGTTTTTATAATTTCAGATTACAAAAACTTTTATTTACTATCCATATACCACTTGTTTCACCATCTCTTCACCGAACTAGTGCACCTATACAATTTACCATTGTATTGGGTGTGTTGGGGACACAAGAGACTCTTTGTTATTTGGTTGTAGGGTTGCTTGAGACAGACCATCTTCATCCTACGCCTCCTACAGATTGATAAACCTTAGGTCATCCACTTGAGGGAAATTTGCTACTGTCCTACAAACCTCTGCACTTGGAGGCCCAACAACGTCTACAAGAAGAAGGCTGTGTAGCAGACATCAGAGGCCCAACAACGTCTACAAGAATAAGGTTGTGTAGTAGACATCAAGCTCTTTTCTGGCGCCATTGCCGGGGAGGTTAGGGCTTGAAGGTATATCTTTAGATCTTGCAATCAAATATTTTTGTTTCTTGTTTTATCATTAGTTTAGTCTATAGAAGAAAACTAAAAAAAATGGAATTGAGGGTACCTCATATGCTTCATCTTTTTAATATCTTTCATGAGAATAAGGATTCCGATAATTGTGCTCAAGTGCTAGAAGAAGAATGCATTAGAATGTTTGGCACTAAATATTTGAATGATCAGCATGATTGCAATGTTGTTAGTATGAATTCTTTGAATATCCTTGATGCTAATGAAATGCAAAGCCACAAGCTTGGGGAAGCTATGTTTGATGAAGATGATATTTTTTGTCCCCCAGGTTTTGATGAGCAAATTTATTATGATGAAAGCATGCCTCCTATTTATGATGATTATATTGATGAAAGTGGGTTTGGAAGAGTGTCAACTTTAGGAAGTAATGATCCCAATATTTTGGAGGGTGTTAAATCTTATTGTGATAATTATGAAAGTGGATTTGGAGAGGTCATGACTTTATTTTGTAATGATTCCACTATTTCGGAAGAGGTTCCTATTGATTATGTGAACAAAGTTGCTATCTATGATGATTATTGTGATGACTTGTATTCTATTAATAATAATGATAACCATGAAACTTGTCATCATGATTTTAGTTTTCAATTGGATTATGCCTCACATGATAATTATTTTGTTGAGTTTGCTCCCACTACTATTCCGAATGAGAAGAATTTTGCTTATGTGGAGAGTAGTAAATTTTCTATGCTTGTAGATCATGAAAAAAATGCTTTATGTGATGGTTATATTATTGAATTCATTCACGATTCTACTTAAATTATTATGATGGAGGAATATATGCTTGTAGGAATTGCAATAATATCAATTTTCCTCTCTATGTGCTTAAAATCTTGAAGTTATGCTTGTTTTGCCTTCCTATGCTAGTTGATTATTGTTCCCATAAGTTGTTTGCTCACAAAATCCCTATGCATAGGAATAGTGTTAGACTTAAATGTGCTAGTCATATTCTTCATGATGCTCTATTTATGTTTCAATTCTTATCTTTTATGTGAGCATCATTGAAATCATCATGCCTAGCTAGGGGCGTTAAATGATAGCGCTTGTTGGGAGGCAACCCAGCTTCCTTTTTGTTCTTTTCTTTTTGCTAATTTTTAGTAATAAATAATTAATCTTGCCTCTTTTTAGATGTTGTTTTATGTTTTAATTAGTGTTTGTGCCAAGTAGAACCTTTGGGAAGACTTGGGGGAAGTCTTTGCGATCTTGCTGTCAAAAACAGAAACTTTAGCGCTCACGAGATTTGCTGCCAATTTTCAATGGAGAGTGCTATTTCGTTAATTATTTTTGCAGATGATTAATAGACAAATTCCTCAGGTCCACCAATTTATTTGAGAATTTTAAGAGATCCAGAAGTATATGTTTGATACAGATTACTACAGAATGTTCTGTTTTTGACAGATTCTGTTTTCTATGTGTTGTTTGCTTATTTTGAAGAATCTATGGATAGTAATAGAGTTTATAAACCATAGAGAAGTTGGAATACAGTAGATATTACACCAATATGAATTAAGAATGAGTTCACAACAGTACCTAAGTGGTGATTTATTTTCTTATGCTAACGGAGCTTACGAGTTTTCTGTTAAGTTTTGTGTTGTGAAGTTTTCAAGTTTTGGGTAAAGATTCGATGGACTATGGAATAAGGAGTGGCAGGAGCCTAAGCTTGGGGATGCCCAAGGCACCCCAAGGTAATATTCAGGGACAAACAAGAGCCTAAGCTTGGGGATGCCCCGGATGGCATCCCCTCTTTCGTCTTCGTTCATCAGTAACTTTACTTGCAGCTATATTTTTATTCACCACATGATATGTGTTTTGCTTGGAGCGTCATTTTATTTTATTTTCTTTTGCTTGCTGTTCTAATAAAATACCAAGATCTGAAATTATTAAATGTTAGAGAGTCTTCATATAGTTGCATAATTATTCGACTACTCATTGATCTTCACTTATATCTTTCGGAGTAGTTTGTTGTTGCTCTAGTGGTTCACTTATATCTTTTTAGAGCACGGTGGTGGTGTTATATTATAGAAATAGATGAACTCTCATGCATCACTTATATTATTTTGAGAGTCCTAAACATCATGGTAATTTGCTTTGGTTATTAATTTAGTCCTAATATGATGGGCATCCAAGATGGGTATAATAAAAACTTTCATATAAGTGCATTGAATTCTAAGAGAAGTTTGAAACTTGATAATTGTTTTGAGATATGGAGATGGTGATATTAGGTTCATGCTAGTTGAGTAGTTGTGAATTTGAGGAATACTTGTGTTGAAGTTTGTGATTCCCGTAGCATGCACGTATGGTGAACCGTTATGTGATGAAGTCGGAGCATGATTTATTTATCGATTGTCTTCGTTATGAGTGGCGGTCGGGGACGAGCGATGGTCTTTTCCTACCAATGTATCTCCCTAAGAGCATGCGCGTAGTACTTTGTCTCGATAACTAATAGATTTTTGCAATAAGTATGTGAGTTCTTTATGACTAATGTTGAGTCCATGGATTATTTGCACTCTCAACCTTCCACCATTGTTTGCCTCTCTAGTACCGTGCAACTTTTGCCGGTACCATAAACCCACCATATATCTTCCTCAAAACAGCCACCATACTTACCTACTATGGCATTTCCATAGCCATTCCGAGATATATTGCCATGCAAGTTTCCACCGTTCCGTTTATTATGACACGCTCCATCATTGTCGTATTGCTTTGCATGATCATGTAGTTGACATCGTATTTGTGGCAAAGCCACCATTCATAATTCTTTCATACATGTCACTCATGAGTCATTGCACATACCGGTACACCGCCAGAGGCGTTCATATAGAGTCATATTTTGTTCTAAGTATTGAGTTGTAATTCTTGAGTTGTAAGTAAAAAGAAGTGTGATGATCATCATTATTAGAGCATTGTCCCAGTGAGGAAAGGATGATGGAGACTATGATTCCCCCACAAGTCGGGATGAGACTCCGGACGAAAAATAAAAAAAACAAAAAAAAAGAGGCCAAAAAAAGAAAAAAAAAGAGAAAGGCCCAAATTAAAAAAACAAAAAATGAGAGAAAAAGAGAGAAGGGGCAATGCTACTATCCTTTTACCACACTTGTGCTTCAAACTAGCACCATGATCTTCATGATAGAGAGTCTCCTATGTTGTCACTTACATATACTAGTGGGAATCTTTCATTATAGAAATTGGCTTGTATATTCCAATGATGGGCTTCCTCAAAATGCCCTAGGTCTTCGTGAGCAAGCGAGTTGGATGCGCACCCACTTAGTTTCTTTTTGAGGTTTCATACACTTATAGCTCTAGTGCATCCGTTGCATGGCAATCCCTACTCACTCACATTGATATCTATTGATGGGCATCTCCATAGCCCGTTGATATGCCTAGTTGATGTGAGACTATCTTCTCGTTTTTTTCTACTCCACAACCACCATTCTATTCCACCTATAGTGCTATGTCCACGGCTCACGCTCATGTATTGCGTGAAGATTGAAAAAGTTTGAGAACATCAAAAGTATGAAAAAATTGCTTGGCTTGTCACCGGGGTTGTGCATGATTTAAATATTTTGTGTGATGAAGACAGAGCATAGCCAGACTATATGATTTTGTAGGGATAGCTTTCTTTGGCCATGTTATTTTGAGAAGACATGATTACTTTGTTAGTATGCTTGAAGTATTACTATTTTTATGTCAATATTAAAATTTTGTCTTGAATCTTATGGATCTGAACATTCATGCCACAATAAAGAGAATTACATGGATAAATATGTTAGGTAGCATTCCACATCAAAAATTCTGTTTTTATCATTTACCAACGTATCTATAATTTTTGATTATTCCATGCTATTATATTATTAGCCTTGGATGTTTTATATGCATTAATATGCTATTTTATATGATTTTTGGGACTAACCTATTAACCTAGAGCCCAGTGCTAGTTTCTGTTTTTTCCTTGTTTTTAAGTATCGCGGAAAAGGAAAATCAAACGGAGTCCAATTGACCTGAAACTTCACAGATATCATTTTTGGATCAGAAGAAGCCCATGGAGTACCGGAGGTGGGCCAGAAGAGTGCCGAGGCCACCACGAGGGTGGGGGCGCGCCCTACCCCCCTGGGCGCACCCCTGCCTCGTGGTCGCCTCGTGGCCCCCCTGACCGACTTCTTTCGCCTATATATATCAATATACCCTAGAAACATCGGAGAGAAGAATAGATCGGGAGTTCCGCAGCCAGAAGCCTCCATAGCCACCGAAAACCAATCTAGACCCGTTCCAGCACCCTGCCGGAGGGGGGGGGGAATCCCTCTCCGGTGGCCATCTTCATCATCCCGACGCTCTTCATGACGAGGAGGGAGTAGTCCACCCTCGGGGCTGAGGGTATGTACCAGTAGCTATGTGTTTGATCTCTCTCTCTCTCTCTCTCTCTCTCTCTCTCTCGTGTTCTTGAGGTTGAACGATCTTGATGTATCACGAGTTTTGCTATTATAGTTGGATCTTATGATGTTTCTCCCCCTCTACTCTCTTGTGATGAATTGAGTTTTCCCTTTGAAGTTATCTTATTCGATTTAGTCTTTAAGGATTTGAAAACACTTGATGTATGTCTTGCATGTTCTTATATGTGGTGACAATGGGATATCACGTGATCCACTTGATGCATGTTTTGGTGATCAACTTGCGAGTTCCGTGACCTCGTGAACTTATGCATAGGGGTTGGCACACGTTTTCATCTTCACTCTCCGGTAGAAACTTTGGGGCACTCTTTGAGGTTCTTTGTGTTGGTTGAATAGATGAATCTGAGATTGTGGGATGCATATCGTATAATCATACCCACGTATACTTGAGGTGACATTGATGTATCTAGGTGACATTAGGGTTTTGGTTGATTTTTGTCTTAAGTTGTTATTCTAGTACGAACTCTAGGATAGATTGAACAGAAAGGATAGCTTCGTGTTATTTTACTACGGACTCTTGAATAGATCGATCAAAAAGGATAACTTTGAGGTGGTTTCGTACCCTACCATAATCTCTTTGTTTGTTCTCCGCTATTAGTGACTTTGGAGTGACTCTTTGTTGCATGTTGAGGGATAGTTATATGATCCAATTATGTTATTATTGTTGAGAGGACTTGCACTAGTGAAAGTATGAAGCCTAGGTCTTGTTTCCTAGCATTGCAATACCGTTTACGCTCACTTTTATCATTAGTTACCTTGTTGTTTTTATATTTTCAGATTACAAAAACCTTTATCTACCATCCATATTGCACTTGTATCACCATCTCTTCGCCGAACTAGTGCACCTATACAATTTACCATTGTATTGGGTGTGTTGGGGACACAAGAGACTCTTTGTTATTTGGCTGCAGGGTTGTTTGAGAGAGACCATCTTCATCCTACGTCTCCCACGGATTGATAAACCTTAGGTCATCCACTTGAGGGAAATTTGTTACTGTCTTACAAACCTCTGCACTTGGAGGCCCAACAACATCTACAAGAAGAAGGTTGTGTAGTAGACATCATGCGGGCAGCCGCAAGAGCCTCAAGCCACGCCGCGGCCACGACGCCACACACCCGACGGGAGCAAGCAAACATGAGGGCCGCGCTCACAGTGGCTCAGGAGCAGCTGCGATGCCGGTTAATGGAGAGCGGCCGGTATGTGTTGCTGGAGCGCGTCACCGAGCTCTTGGACGCCACGGCCTTGGGAGCACCACCTTTCTGCTCTCTGCTGACACCTCAAGCTGCGGCCGGGCCACATGGCGGGCCTTGTCGCGCCCGCGTGCCCATGCGCGCGGCACTAGGCTTCATCGACACCAGCGCGACCAACGGAGCTGGATGCCCGCTCGCACTCGTGCCACGTCCGGGGGGCGCGGGCACGAGCGCTGCCACCTACGGGATACAACCCTACCATCCTCAAGGGGGCACGCTGGGCGGGGCAACATGGATCTTGGGGCACTATGGCGAGGTCTTTCAGGCGGTGGCCTCGGACGCCTATGTGCCCCGCATGATGGACCAGGAGTACATGCTGGAGGACAACCCTGGCTCATTCCTCGAGCCGGGCTGGGAGGAGGAGGCACTATAAGCCGGCACCTTTCAGGAGCCCTCCGGAAGCCTCACCAACCGCACTTGCGATAACAACTACATGGTACCACTAATTTCTCAGGAACAGGCTTACGCTAACCATGGTACGTAGGAGGATCAGGTCGCAGCGGTGGATGGCGGCCCTAGCTCGTCGGCCTCCCTGCCGCTAGGGGGGCACGCTGAGGGCTGCAGGAGAGGGGCCAGGAGCAAGGCCCCTCCCCGCGCCGCACGGAGCAAGGCATCCCTCGGAGGTAGGCCCTCTGCCGAGAAGGTGCTCCAGAGCCTACCCCCGGCAGAGGACCCGTGGTCGCCGAGGGCGCCGCTGGCGTCCCCTCTACCCCTTGGTGTCGTCCTGGTTACCGGTCGCCCCCAACGGTGGTCAAGGGAGGCGCAAGGCGGGACCCTTGTCTGGCGATATGAAGTAAGGCTCACGCATGTGAAGGTCTCCGCTCGTGACACTCTCACATAATAATGAGTGGGGCTGTACACGCCCCGGAGCCTCAGGAGTCCCGCCCTCGGGCCTCGGGGGCTCCCTCCCATGTCCTAGTGGCAACACTTAGCTCCATGCTGGTGAGAAGACTCGAAGACAAGAAGGCTAGACTAGGCGCCGGACGCGGCCATTTGCTTTGGATCTTTTTTCTATAACCCTGCTTTCTGGATTTGGATTTCAGTTGAAGCCGAATTTTCATTGATGCGTGCGGGGGGTGCCTTTTCTTGTTCAAGCGATTTCTTGCTATCTGGTTCTTGCCTTATTTAGGAGTTCGCGCCTGTTGCTTCCCCTCATGGGCCCCCCGCGAGCAGGGCTAGGCACGGCGCACGCACGCCACGGCTAGTGCTTGCTTATCACGCATCCCCCTCGGGCGTGTTGACGGGTTCCTCACGAGCTTCCTAGAAACTCGCAACCCCACGAGCCGGTTTGGGGGCTCGTCCAGGCTAAGGTAAACCGCAACAACAACTTTGCCCCAGGATACGCGAGTTCATGAACACACATATTCAACTTGACCTAACAAGATAGAGGCAGTATTATATTTACATGAGGGGCTTCCCCTCCCAAAATGCTCTTACAATCTCAAGGGTTGCGCCCGAGCTTCTGTGTGCAGGACAAACAACTGGGAAACACGGGATTAGTCAGACATGTCACTTGCCGCGTCCCCCGGATAGCCCTCAGACGCGTTGCTGGCATCGCTGCCAGCATCATTGGCATCGCCATCACCTCCACCAGCGCCGCCATCACCGTCGTCGACCACGTCGCCCGCGTCCACCGCGACCACCACCCCATCGTCATCGGAAGTGAAGTCCCTGACCAGCGCGTCCACATGGTCTTCCACCCATCGCGACAGATCACCCCGGATGGCCTCGGGTACGGGGGCGATGGCGGCATCAAAATCGAAGTTGGGGTCGGTGTTCTGGAGATGGCTGAAAGGAGAACACGCGACCGAGCATGCCACGGCTCCTCTCTTCAACAAGTTGGTGAGCTCTCTTGGAATGAATCTCCAGGCGCGTCACCCCGTCGGTGAAGAAGCGGAGGTGGCTGGCGTAGTCGTTCGCGTGGGGATGAGGAGCATTCTCATCGCAGATGTGGCCCAGGACGATATTGGCCCTGTTCCTGAGGTCCTCGAGCATGGGGGCGTGCACATGCTCCAACGTCATCCGCTGAAGCACTTCCTCCCTGTTCTGCCGCGCGATGGACTCGGCGTCGGTGACCCGCTGCTGAAGGGGGAGCAGCTCGGTGCGGGCGGAGGCTAGTTCGGCATGCACAGAGACCAGGGTGGCTGCGGTGACCTCCTCCCGTCGCTCCACCTCGGTCAACCTGGACTTGAGGGCAGTAGTCCTATCAGCGGCCTCAGCTTCCACGAGCTTCAGCTTCAGGTCGTACCTACCCTCGAGATCCGCGTGAGCCTTGGCCACCCGGTGATCGACCTCCTCCTGGGCCCTGGCCTCACGTGCACCAATGCCATCCTCCGCTTGGGCAACTTGTTGCTCCCTCGTCTCCAGACATTCGACCTCAAGGCTACGCTCCACAGCTTCTAGCGCCAATGCTTCCTTGCGCTTCCGGATCTCTTCCTCTTCGGCGGGCGTCCCCCTCAACGATGCGAGGGCGGCTCTGCGCGCCTCCCCTTGCTGATCCAAGGAGGCACTCCAGGCTTGGAGCTCCAGCACGCGCTTCTCCGCGGCCTCAGAACAGCGGTCAACTTCTTGCGCCTCCTCCAGAGCTCGGGAGCAGGCCTCACGAGAGGCTATGAGGGAAACCTCGGCCTTCGCATTATCAAGCTCGCACTGGTGGCGCCCGAGGTTGATAACCACCTTCAGCTTACGCCGCTCCTCCACCAGCCGAAGACCCTCGACCACGAGGTGCACGTCCACGTCCACGATCTCTTCACCATGCCGGTTCATCACGCCATCGCCTCCTGAAAGAGCTTGTGGCGGATGACACTCCTTTATTGCACCGACTCGAGCATGCTGCTGACTCCGTCCTCCGCCGCGGGGACCGCAGATGGAGCCCGAAGCGGCTCGCCCCCTTTCAGCAGGAGGCTGGGGGCTAGCACCCACCCAGTTGCAGGCCAGGCCTCGGGAGGAGCCCGGACGAGTGGATGCCCGCTGCTTGAAGAGGAGCCCAAGACCGAAGCCACCTAGCCAGCGTCCACGACCAGGGGAGGAAGCCTTAGCATGCTTGCTGTGTCCCAAGCTAGGCTGCGAAGGAAGGACGGCGAGGGCGCGAGCTCAAGATGCCTTGTCGACGGGCTGGCTTCCCCGGTTGACTCCACGTCATGAGCAGCGCACGGGCTTGCAGCGATCGAGTCTGGCGGGAGAAACGAGGCGAGAGGAGGCTGCTTCTCTGGAGATTTCATGGCCTTGGTGGAAGGGACCCTGAAAATACGTCGTCAGGAAGGGTAGCAGCACGCGGAGAATAACCAAGATAAGATACTTACTCGTCAATGGCGATGTACCTCCTCCGTTTTAACGGCCCACGAAGGTGCCGCTGCCGCAGCTTGGGGACCCCTTCCTCTTGCGGAGCTCTTCGAAGTCCACGCAAAGCCGACCGAAGCACTGTACATGGCGGCCAACCAGAGGCATAATTGGAGAAGTGCTCGGAGGGTCAGCCTCAGGAGCGCCAAGCTGAGGGGAGCTATCGGGTTCTGCCTCGCTGCGGCCAGCCTCGGCCTCAGGAGCCTCCGCCTTGGGAGACGCGTACTATGTCACCCCCTCAACCGCCGCCCCAGGGCAAGAGTCACGTGTCCCCGAGGACGATTGAGGGAGTCCGGGATTAGGGAGTCTCCGGACAGCCGGACTCTATCCTTTGGCCGGACTGTTGGACTATGAAGATACAAGATTGAAGACTTCGTCTCGTGTCCGGATGGGACTCTACTTGGCATGGAAGGCAAGCTAGGCAGTACGGATATGGATATCTCCTCCTTTGTAACCGACCTTGTGTAACCCTAGCCCCCTTAGGTGTCTATATAAACCGGAGGGTTTTAGTCCGTAGGACAACATACAATCATACCATAGGCTAGCTTCTAGGGTTTAGCCTCTCCGATCTCGTGGTAGATCAACTCTTGTAATACCCATATCATCAAGAATAAATCAAGCAGGACATAGGGTTTTACCTCCATCAAGAGGGCCCAAACCTGGGTAAAACATCGCATCCCCTGCCTCCTGTTACCATCCGCCTTAGACGCATAGTTCGAGACTCCCTACCCGAGATCCACCGGTTTTGACACCGACATTGGTCTTTCATTGAGAGTTCCTCTGTGTCGTCGCCATTAGGCTTGATGGCCCCTACGATCATTGATAGCGATGCAGTCCAGGGTAAGACTTTTCTCCCCGGACAGATCTTTGTGTTCGGCGGCTTCGCACTGCGGGCCAACTCGCTTGGCCATCTGGAGCAGATTGAAAGTTATGCCCCTGGCCACCAGGTCAGGTTTGGAAGCTTAAACTACACGGCCGATATCCGCGGAGACTTGATCTTCGACGGATTCGAGCCTCTGCCTTGTGCGTCACACGGTTACGATGAGTACGATTTAGCTCTACCATCGGACAGTGTTCAGGAGATCGCACCGGCAGCCGCTCCGACCCTCAATTCGGAGCCAGTTGCGCCATCCATGGACGGGTGGATGGACCCCACCACGGAGGCATTATCCTCAGCGGCGATCAAGACGAACATCGACCTTACCCCGCATGAGAGCCATGTTGTCAAACTGCCGGATCCTTCTCCGGCCACGGAGTCCGAACCGCCTGCGCCCGTTCCTATCGAGTCTGATTGGGCGCTGATCATGGAGTTTACCTCCGCGGATATTTTTCAGCGCTTGCCCTTCGGCGACGTACTGAACTCACTAAGGTCTCTCTCCTTGTCAGGAGGATCCTGGTCGAACTATGTCCGGTAGGATTGGGATGCGGATGACGAAGAAATTCGCCGCCCACCCACCACCCACTTAGTAGCCACTGTCGACGATTTAATCGACATGCTCGACTTCGACCCCGAAAACATCGACGGTATAGACGACGATGCAGGAGACAAACATGAACTACTGCCCACAGGGTACCAGACGCCCACATCATCACATGACGTATACATGGTGGACACACCAAAAGAAAACAACAACGAGGAACGGAAGGACGCAGCAAAGGGTTGTCCCCTCGAGAAGCAGTCAAAGCGGCAGCGTAAGCGCCGCCCCAAATCCCGCCTCGGCAGAAACAACGATCATATAAACCCAGCGTTAGAGCAGGGTGAACAATCGCCGAACCACGACAACATGGAGAATCAAACGAAACAACCCGACTCTGTCAAAGATAATTATCCGGACGACATCACACCGGACAGACACCCGGAGCAATAGAATGCCCATCAAATGCTTGTTGCCATCGTGAGGAGTCTAAAAAAGCAGAAGCAAAGGCTCAAGGCTGCGCAAGACACACTCAGAATCAGATGGAGTGAAGTACTCAACACAACAACGAAGTACGGCGGTAACCGCCACACCAAGAGCTACCCGAAGTGGAAGTTGCTACCTGAATTCGATGAGGTGGCCTTAGATCCCCCACAAACAAAAATTAAAATGGCCATCCGGCCGGATAGACGACCTCATGGCCAACATAGAGCGGCGAACAACGCCACACATGAGCCAATACGCGATCCACGCGAGGGCTCGCATCCAAAGGACAGCGGAACCAGATCCATTTATGGACAACGGAAGCGCGCTCCGGCATATGATGCAACACAACAAACATCCGAACACCACGGTACACCCAGATACAGGGGTGCCGCACACCCCCTATGTTTCACCGATGAGGTGCTGGACCATGAATTTCCAGAGGGATTCAAACCCGTAAACATAGAGACATACGACGGAACAATAGACCCTCGGGTCTAGATTGAGGATTATATCCTCCATATCCATATGGCTCGAGGAGATGATCTCCATGCCATCAAGTACTTACCCCTCAAGCTCAAAGGACCAGCTCGGTATTGGCTTAAAAGCCTCCCCGAAAGCTCCATTGGAAGGTGGGAATAGCTCGAAGACGCTTTTCGGGCGAATTTTCAAGGGACTTATGTCTGACCTACGGATGCGGACGATTTGAGTCATATAACTCAACAGCCCGGAGAGTCAGCCCGAAAGCTTTGGAACAGATTTCTTACTAAAAAGAACCAAATAGTCGACTGTCCGGACGCCGAAGCCTTGGCAGCATTTAAGCACAACGTCCGCGACGAATGGCTTGCCAGACACCTCGGCCAGGAAAAGCCCAGAACAATGGCAGCATTAACAAGCCTCATGACCCGCTTTTGCACAGGCGAGGACAGCTAGCTAGCCCGATGCAGCACCAGTGACCCAAGTACATCTGAAGTCAGGGACGGAAACGGGAAATCACGACGCAGCAAAAATAATAAGCACCAGAATAAAGAAGATAACCCGAAGAGCACGACGGTAAACGCCGGATTCAGAAGCTCTCAGCCAGGTCAGCAAAAACCGCCCTCTAAAGGCACCAGAGATGAACTATCCGGCTTAAACAAAATTATGGACCAAACATGTCAGATCCATAGCACCCCCGATAAACCTGCAAACCATACCCACAAAGAATGTTGGGTCTTCAAGCAGTCTTGCAAGCTCAACGCCGAACATAAGGGGCAGGATACACCAAGCAAAGACGAGGATGAGCCTTGCAAGCAAAACACTGGGGAATAGAAGAAATTTCCACCAGAAGTCAAAATAGTAAACGTGTTACACGTGATAAAGGGGAGAAGCAAAGCGGAACTCCCAGATAAACATGCCCAAGGTCCTATCACCGCGGAGTTCTGCCACTGGCCGTCTCAACCGATCACCTTCGATCATCAGGATTACTCAGCAAGTATCCGGAGCGCAGGATGGGCTGCCTTGGTATTAGATCCAATAATTGACGGATACCACTTCACACGAGTCCTAATGGACGGCGGCAGCAGCTTAGACCTGATATATTAGGACACAATCCACAAAATGGGGATAGACCCAACGAAAATTTGCCACAGCAATACTACCTTTAGAGGAGTAACGCCAGGCCCAGGGGCTCATTGCACGGGCTCCCTGCTACTAGAGGTTGTATTCGGCTTCCCCGACAACTTCCGTAGGGAAAATTTAACCTTTCACATTGCTCCGTTCCAAAGTGGCTATCAAGCACTACTTGGATGTGAAGCTTTCGCTCGCTTTAACGCAATACCGCATTACGCTTCCCTCATGCTTAAGATGCCCGGTCCACGTGGCATCATTACAGTAAATGGAAATATTGAGCGATCCCTGCGCGTCGAGGAAAGTGCGGCTGCCTTGGCAGCCGCACACTAAAATGGCCTCACCAACTAAAGCATTCGATAGGTCGTCAAGACCACAGACACGGTTAGACGAGTCCGGCGTAGCTATATGTAATTCATACATGTTTGATGACCACACCCCTATTACAAATACAAGGGGCTCAACGCGCGCAGACAAGTGGCAATTTTTACTCATCTTGAACTATACATGGTTTCTTTAAACCTACCTTTTTGCACGACAACTTTCACCTAAGTTCCTCTCTTTCACAAATGATCATCGTGCTACACCCGTATAGGATACGGCACAACAGAGACACAGGTGCAGACGTGCAGCAGGGACCCATTCAAAGGATTCTTTTTAGATTAAGACCCCGCGTCAACCTTTTTTACTGTCTCTTGTTGATACACATCCCTCGGATTCTCAGTACAATTGAGAAGGATGCTGACATCTTGGCATGTGGCCACGTCAGAACAGCGCACGTACCTGGACACCAGGGGCTTCTTACAAAGGGCACTATTTAGGCCCAGTTTACACCATAAAGACCAAACACCTTAGGGAGTGTTTGGCGTCACAAGTTTGGCCTTATATGCATCAGCTCCGAATCATGTCTTTGGTCAAATGTTGGGTTTGCCCGACTCTTATGTTTTGCTGCCTTACGTTCCGCCCTAACGGCTAAGGCGGCACCAGGAGAACTACTGCGATTGTGCCCTAGTTCATCTGGACGAGCACCTCAGTAGAGAAAGTCGAAAACCGACTGTCATGATATAGCATGAGACTAGTCAACCACTCGATGACCTACCGGAATCTTAGAATTCCTCCGCTTTAATGAAGGGCCGTTTCCCGGCCGGGCATGTGCGCACCCCGAATTCGGTGAGTGCAGAGCCACCAGGGGCTATATAGTAGCCCCACTGTCAAACTCCTATGGCTAAGTGAAAGTGTTAAAGCATTATAGTCCGGTTGCCTAGTTCGCTGCGCTATCACCTCCTTATTAGGACCAAGGCGTTGGATTAAGTGTGAATACGCGTCTTCTGCGAACACCCCCGCATTATATGCGTGGGGGCTGAAGCCGACGACTGCAATCTTTCAGGTTATACACATGTATACATAAACGGCCCCACAGGAGGCATCACAATACTTTCGGGCACAAGTATAAATACAGCCTTGATAAATTCAATAAAACATTGTTTTTACAATGGGAATACATGTCACTCAAACATAATATTCTTCGAGCACTGGGCCTCTATCAAACGAGCACCCTCACGAACTTCTTCAAAATAGTGCTTTGACACGGGCAAGGGCCATCCGTGAGCCTTCTATGCACGCCGACCTCTTCATCGCATTGATGCGCGACACCGCACCAAGGAACTACTGCACTAAGCTGAAATAGTTGTTCGGCTTCGGCTTCTCCGGCCACAGATGATCTACGACAGACCTCATGGCATGTCCGGACAATCTATTGAGTTCGGCCCATTCGGCAAGCTGATCAGTTAGTGGAAGCGGACACTCTGGAACGTTAAATTGCGACCAGAATAGCTTGTCCACTTCACGATCTATTTGATCTCGGAAGTATTCGGCCGCATCGACATCACTTGCCGTCAAATCCATGCGTCAGCCAAAATCCACAGCCAATCCAGAGGGGCATACCGCGGATCTCCGAACTTCCTCCGCAGCAAAAAGGGCTTCACAGCCACAATATCACCGGCTTCACGCAGCTCCTCCTTCTTCGCTCTCATGGCAGAGCGGGTGTGTTTGGTCGCCATCATGGCCTTTTCAAGGCCCGTCGCCTTCACTCTGTTTTCTTCTTCAAGGAACTGGCAACGGTCGGCAGTGTCTTTTAATTTTACGGCCATCTTGTCCATCTTCTCTTTGCTCTCGCAATGTGTGGCCTTCTCGTCTCTTAACTCTTCGGCCGCCTTCAAAGCAGCCACATTACTACTCCTTGCTTGTTCTTTGGCTCAGGCAAGTTCCGCCCGAAGGGTTTCCACGGTGGCAGCTCCATTTGCAATCACAAAATATTAAAGATACTGGCATCATGCTGCTCTTACTATGTGACATCCACCAGAAAATATCACTTACCCTGTGCCTCGTCAAGCCTCTTGTTAACAAGCACGATGTCGGCATCCGCCGCATCCAGTTGCTGCTTTAGTCCGGCAAACTCATGAGTCCGGCTAGCCACCGGAGCTTCCACCACCTGCACATTAAAGCAGTATGGTTATTACCTGGGACTACGATCCTCTACTTGCTGCCGTTCTCGGTGACAACCAGAGTCTCAGGGGTTACTATCTACACAGGGAACACCTAAAAATGTGCGTTACTATTACAAGGGTATATCATTTCACGTACCTCAAAGCCCGTTAGTAGACTCATAAAGGCGTCATGCAATCTGCTTTTGGCGGACGAAATCCTTTCCATCACCGTACTCATCAACGTACGATGTTCTTCCGAGATGTTCGCTCGCTTCAGCAGATCCCTCAGTGCGTCCGACCGCATACCAGATGGCGCCAGACTCTTTTGTTTGCCCTCTTCAAGAGCCAGATGCTGGGGACTTCGAGAGACTATAGGATTATCTTCTGGCCTCACCGGATCCGGAGAGGCCCTCCGCGACAACACTTCAAGGTCGCCCGCTTCTTGAGCGGGGGAGTTCGGGGGAGGCGTTTCTCTCTCCATCATCTACGGAAGAAGTTCCCCTAAAGACGAGCTCAGTTGAGAAGGGTTAAGATCCAAACTTCAAGATAAACGCTTTGGTTATTTTCCTCGAAAATAAGGTAGAATATCTTTACTATTAAGTATTTTTTGACCACTTACGGCTCGTTAGAGGGTTGATCCCCACACGGACTTTGTACGGCAAGGGCACCCCCTAAGGCCGGAACCTTTGTTGGAGACTTCTTCTCCCGTTTGGAAGCTTTGGTTTCCGGATCCTCAGAGGTAGTCCTCTTCCTTCCCTGGAGCAAGGGAAAGTCAGAATCTTTCCCTTGGTTATCCTCCTTCACGGGGGCGCTCATTCCCTCGGTTGGAATTGGTAGCGATGGGGTCCCGCTTTCGCCCTCATTATTCCCCCCTTTATCTTCCTTTGAGGGCTCCGGGTAAGGTGCTAGCTCGAGCATCTTTTCCAGTACCGAATTATCCAAACCCTCAGGAAGGGAGGCCGAACACCGAATCATCTTCGCCTTTGTTATCCAGTCCTGGTCAAAGAGCGATTTCTCAGAATGACGTCATGATAAATGAAAGACGGTGTGTTTGGCTAGAGGATTACTTACTAGGTCGGCGGTGCGGTTGCTGCTCAGGCCCACATCCTCAGTAGTGTCCGGACACTCTATTTGAGGTTTGAAGAATGATTTATACATCTCCTCGTGCGTCAGGCCGAGGAAATTCTGAATAGCGCGCGGTCCTTCTGGGTTGAATTCCCACAAACGGAGGGGCCGGCGTTTGCATGGCTGGACTCGACGAACCAGCATGACTTGCACTACCATAACCAAACTAAAATCTCCCTCGAAGAGATCTCAGATGCGGCTCTGCAATATGGGCACATCCTTGGCTGGACCCCAGCTCAGCCCCTGCTGATCCATGACATCAGTTGTGGTGGAGGGCCCGAGCGAAAGGCGGGGGAAGCTACCCACTTGGCACTTCGGGGACCGATGATGTAGAACCACCCCCGTTGCCATAATTCGGACACCTCTGGAAAGGACCCTTTTGGCCACGGAGCTCTTGCAATCTTGCTTATTAATGCGCCTCTGCACGCTACATACTGCCCTTTGACCATCTTCGGCTTCACATCAAAGGTCTTGAGCCACAGGCCAAAGTGAGGGGTAATGCGGAGGAAGGCCACACATACGATAATGAATGCCGATATGTGGAGAAAGGAATCCGGGGTTAGATCGTGAAATCAAGCCTGTAATAGAACATCAAACCCCTTACGAAGGGATCCAGGAGGAAGTGGGAGATGAACACGACGTCTTCGTTGGGTTCAGGAGTAGGGACAACCTGCCCTCAGGCGGGCAGCCAATGTGAGATTTCGGCGGTCAGGTATCTTGCCTCCCTCAACTTCTTGATATCCTCTTCATGACGGAGGAGGGCATCCACCGGCCCTGGAGGCTGGATCCGGACATGATTGAAGATCTGAAGCACCTGACCTAGGCTTTGGGTGTTAGAACTCGAGGCGGGGGAAGGATTCGATTGAGCACGGGAGGAAAAAAGTAAAAGCCTTGTCCCTTTATAAAGAGGGTGAATATGAAGCATCCTCCCCGTAGCCGTTTGGGACTTGCCTAAAATCTAGGAGTCCTAGGCACGGTCGGGTTACCCACACCCGTATTGATGAGAATCCCGTAATAAGGGGAACATGATCTCTGCTTTGACAAGACGTGTCAAGAAACTGCCTCGCGTTATGTGCGGGGCTAGTTAAAGAAAAACGGTTCGAATAATCGCCGAGCCATGGCATGATGTCATGTTGCCTAAACGTATCAGCAGATTAGATTTGTGAAAATATTATTCTCTCTACGGTGGTATGTGGAACTTGTTTTGCAGGGTCGGACACTATCCTTTTATTTGAACTCTTCTGTGGTATATCCGGAGGAGGAACCCGCCTTGCAATGCCGAAGACAACACTGCGCGCCGGACTCGTCGCCATTGAAACCTGGTTCAGGGGCTACTGAGGGAGTCCGGGATTAGGGGGTCTCTGGACAGCCGGACTCTATCCTTTGGCCGGATGGGACTCTACTTGGCGTGGAAGGCAAGCTAGGCAGTACGGATATGGATATCTCCTCCTTTATAACCGACGTTGTGTAACCCTAGCCCCCTCCGATGTCTATATAAACCGGAGGGTTTTAGTCCGTAGGACAACATACAATCATACCATAGGCTAGCTTCTAGGGTTTAGCCTCTCCGATCTCGTGGTAGATCAACTCTTGTAATACCCATATCATCAAGAATAAATCAAGCATGACGTAGGGTTTTACCTCCATCAAGAGGGCCCGAACCTGGGTAAAACATCATGTTCCCTGCCTCCTGTTACCACCCGCCTTAGACGCACAGTTCGGGACCCTCTACCCGAGATCCACCGGTTTTGACACCGACAACGATGCCTCGGGATCCCTGGGCGGCATCAGCACCTCAGCGCCTGCGCCATCGGCCTCCAGCGATGCTCGCCCCCTGCATCCACACATGGGGCGATCCCGACGCAAGCAGCAAGGAGGGGAACGACGTCGACGGGGTTCTCACGGGGCCCCACCAGACCGACTGGACGCCGCCCCCACTCATCGAAGGAGGGCATCTGCTCTGCGAATGTCGCTGTCAGTGTCAAAACCGGCGGATCTCGGGTAGGGGGTCCCGAACTGTGCGTCTAGGCCGGATGGTAACAGGAGGCAAGGGACACGAAGTTTTACCCAGGTTCGGGCCCTCTTGATGGAGGTAAAACCCTATGTCCTGCTTGATTAATATTGATGATATGGGTAGTACAAGAGTAGATCTACCACGAGATCAGAGAGGCTAAACCCTAGAAGCTAGCCTATGGTATGAATGTTGTTTTGTATGTTGTCCTACGGACTAAAACCCTCCGGTTTATATAGACACCGGAGAGGGTTAGGGTTACACAAAGTCGGTTACAATGGTAGGAGATCTACATATCCGTATCGCCAAGCTTGCCTTCCACGCCAAGGAAAGCCCCTTCCGGACACGGGACGAAGTCTTCAATCTTGTATCTTCATAGTCCAGGAGTCCGGCTGAAGGTATAGTCCGGCCATCCGGACACCCCCTAATCCAGGACTCCCTTAGTCGCCTTGTTCAAGCAGCGGTACAGAAGGCAACTCTTCCTCGGCATGTCGTCTGGCAACGGGATACCCGTCAGGACCTCGAGCATCATTCACCGTGCCTCAAGAGGGAGCTTGGACTCCTAAAGTCTCATGTGGTCCTTGCTGTTGAGCAAGGCCCACATCGGTCGAGAGTGGCGCCGAAGCAGAGCAATTCGGCGCCGGACGAACTCCTTCACCACCAAAGGCGCCATCACATCAAGGTCCTTGAGCCTCTTCAGCCTGAGCCATACGGGGGCTAGGCATGAATCGATGAGCCTTTGGTGGCACCAACCGGAGCTAGGAATGGCAGGCGCTGATGGAGAAGAGAGCAGGGGGCTGAGCACTCCGACATCAACAAATACCCACCGTGAACGAAACCCGCTCGTGGATGGTGGGAGCTCGAAGTCAATCCCCGCGCCGGCCATCGCCGCCACGGCCTGAAAGCTCAGGCATCCTGAGCTCTGCCGGGGATCAATCAGGTGCAGTGAGAAGAAGTGGCGGAGAAGGGCCACGGAAGGAGCAATGCCTACCATGGCCTCGCAAACAATGGCAAAGACGGGAAGAAGGGTCACAGATTGGGGATCAAGGTGCAGCATATGGATCTGATAATGGGCAAGCACTGCGTTGAAAAAGGCGGAGAAAGGAGGAACCAGGCCAGCCCAAAGGGCGTTGATGAAGAATGGGACCTCAGTGGTTGTCCGATCGATACGGGCACGAGACGCAGGCCAGGACACCGTCCTTCCCCACTCATTGAAGCTAGAGGCGAGCATGGGACACACCTTGTCCATGGCTTCTTGGTTGAGCACCAGCGACCTGCCAACGGCAGGCACAGCGGCCGGGCGTAGCCCAGCGGAGGACCACGGACTCTTCCCTTTGTCCGACTGGTTCGATGCCATGGCAATAGGAGGATTGAGCTCAGATCAGATCAGGGGAGAGGCCGAGCTACGAGGAAGCGGAAGAATTGGTGAGTACGCGGCAACGACAGGAGGGAAATTGTGTAGACCGCGGTGGTCACCTAGCCAGGCGAGTATCAAGGCAGCATGGGGAAGCGGAGACGCCCACGTCCAATCAATCGCCACGCGTCGACCAAGGCCGCAGGCTAATGGGGCCTGCGGCGCTCCGCACTTGCCCCTTGGCTTCGTCTCGAAGCTAAGCCCGAGTGCGCATTGGCCCTAGGGGCTACTGTCGGCGTTCTGGGAACGAGGGTCCCCAGACTTGCCTGCCTGTGGCCCACGGCGTGGCTCTGCAAGCGGTCCCGTATGGCCCATCTTCACCAACAAGCATTCAAGACCCTCGCGAGGCGGACGACCCAAGACCTCCTCAGGAGCAGCCTCACCAGGCTGGCTCACAGGGGCGGAGAGATCAAGGCCAGGCAAACCTCGCGAGGTTCCAATGACGTGAGCCATGACGATCGAGACCAGGCAGGTGCCAGCGCTCACAGTGTCATTGTTTCCTCTTTGGTGTTAAGGAGGAAAGCATAGGCGAAGAGTACCGAGGCGTCAAGCAAAGGTTTCCATATCGGTGCAACAAGACCAAGACTAGTAGGACGACAGGGCAGAGGTCACCGTGGAGCCCAAGACGGCGTCACCACCAGAGCCTTTGGCAGGCGAAGACTGCTTTTGTCAGGATAACTTGTACTAGTTGTCCCCTTTCAAATTGGCCATTGTTGGCTCACTTCCCGCTCAATACTTGGGGATAGGACCGGGGCCTCTATAAATAGGATTAGCCACCACAGTAGTGACGGACCGGATCGACCTCATCTTAGATCTGAGCCATTTCATCCTTGGCCACACACCCACCAAGCACAAGAACACCTCACCTCAGGAGGCTATTCTTCCCCTTGTATTGTTCATCATCATCGCAAGAGGCAATCCACCACACCACACTGGAGTAGGGTATTACACCGCAACGGTGGCCCGAACCAGTATAAATCTTGTATCTCTTGTGTTGCGAGTTTGTCGAGCTAGCCTTTGAGATCATGAAGTGCTTGAGGGCGTGAGCGGTGAGGGAGAGATCTTCGGGCGCACCCCAGTGTTCGAACCTTAAGGGTTTTGCCGGAACCCAAAATACGACAACCACGAGAGAGGGACTTGAATCCTTGTCACAAAACACTTGATCATCTTCATCTTCGTTCACGCGCCGGTGCATTGCGACATGCTCAAGGGCTTCCATTTCTTCTTCACTCATCGAGTCCTATGTGCCATCATCATTGAAGATCATTGTCCTCTTGTTGGTGCATTCGAAGGACTTGTGTCCTCGGCCACCACATGTGAAGCACTTGAAAGGTCTTGACAGGGTCGTTTGGTGGCACCAAAGATGATGGATTCTTGGATTTGTAGTTGTTTGCAGGAGAATGAGTCGAGGAAGGCGTAGCTTTCTTGGAACTTGCCTTGTCACCAGTACTTGGTGATACTCTAGTTGAGGTAAGAGTTGCTGAAGTCGCGGGAGCTTGAGAGTAGGAGCCAAAAGTCTTGGGCGAGTACTTGGCGTATTTGAAGTCATCTTGCACTTGTCGCTCGGCCTTGGTCGCTTGGTGAACTAGCTCGATAAGGTTTGAGTATGGTTGGAAGTCGGCAATCCGCTTGATTGGGTGGTTGAGGCCATTCAAGAAGCGGGCCATTGTTTGCTTGTCGTCTTCCTTGACATTGGCTCGTATCATGGCAATATCCATCTCTTCGTAGTATTCCTCCACAATCTTCGTGCCTTGCTTGAGGAGTTGCAAATTCTTGAAAAGATCATGGGTGTAGTGTGTAGGCACGAAACGAGCTCTCATGACATCCTTCATTTCCGTCCAAGTTTTTATTGGTGGTTCTCCTCTTTCTTATCGTCACTCGATCACTTGTTCCCACCAAATGAGGACGTAGTCTTGGAACTCGAGTGAGGCCATGGCGATCTTCTTTTGCTCGTCGTAGTTGTGAAGACGAAATATCTTGTCCACCTTCAAGGCCCATGAGACATACTCTTCGGGATTGTTGCTTCCGGAGAACTTGGGCATGGTGAACTTGAGCTTGCCGTAGCGGAGTTCCTCATCATAGTAGTGTTTTTGATGTTGCTCTTGTCGTTGAGGGAGATCCTCGAATGCTCGTTCCTCATGTTGTCGCTCTTGGCGCAGAGGAGGGTCATGAAACACTTGTTCCACTTGGTGTCATTCTTGTCGTGGAGGAGGACGAGGAATATGCGCTTGGTTGCGCCTTTCTTGTTGTTCTTCGCGAGGCGCGACTTCTTTTTGGATCTCCCGACGAAGAGCTTCCTCTTGTTCTCGCATTTGGCGGTTGCGCTCTTCAACGGCTCGAGTGGACTCGTGGAGTGCATGTTTTGCTTCGAGTGTTTGCGCTTGACGGATGGCGTCATCATCTTGAGGTTCTTGATGAGGCACATGTGGAGGTATTTTCTCTTTCTCCTTTGGTTCTTGCGCTTGTTGTCTCACCCTTTCATGTGCTCGAATTCGGTCTTGTAAGCCATTGCCATGGAATGGATTTTCTGGAGGTTGGTGATCTTGAGGATCTTCACGACGATGGACTCGAGCTCGGGGAGGACTTGTTTCATAGGAGGAGTAGTACGAAGATTGCCGACTTGATCTGCGGCTTGAGTGGAGCCGTCTTGATGACGAGGATGAGGAAGACGGGTGTTGCACGATCAGGTTGCGGAGTTCTTCCATTTGTGTATTGAACTTTTCGTCGATGTAGTCGCGGTTCCGTGTTTCCAATTGATGAAGGTCAGAGGCGAGTTGCTCCAAGCGTTCACCCAACGCTTCGCTCTCTTGATGTAGAGCTTGTTGCGCCATGAAGAAGTGGTTCTTGGTGACGTAGCCATGATCACCTTCTTGCTCCTCGAAAAGCGGGTTCACCGACGAAGTTGGCCTATCCATCATAACCAAGTGGAGTGAGTAGGAAAATGCGAGAACAATACCGAAGTTACCTTTTCTGAGGATTGAGTATGTAACAAGTGTCACTCAATGTAATGCCACAATAGTAGAATTGGAACCGGGTTTGTTTCTCACACCTACAGGTAAAGGGCTTAAGGAGTAGCTCGGTTAGGATGGTGGCAAAATTTCAAGCAAATGTTAGTCAAGATATCGATAAGGTTGAGAAGGTTCACAAAAATGCATGTAAAGCAAATAGATCAAATCCAAGGATATCACTAGGAACACACACACATGGAAGATAGATGGGATCCACACAACCAAGGGGTGAGCTCAAATGTGCAACCACGGAAAATGCTCTTGTTTTGCGAATGCTAGAGAGACGCTAGCTTGATTTCTCAAATGGGCAAGATACGCTTGTGCACCAACCTATGAGAGAAACGTGCCGTCTTCAATCCCAACTATGCTATGTACGTGGTGACCAAGATGATATGACTATGCAACAAGGCTCAATGCTATTTCTTACAAGATATATATGTCTCCTCTTTTGCTTAAAAGCTATTCTTTCTTTCTATCTTTTTTCTATGCTTGATGCTCGAGCCAAGTATGATATGAGACAAGTATTGTAAGATACGCACGGGAGAGACTTATTGCACAAAGATGATAACACGATCACTACGGTGCACAAAAGCGTGGCCCGACAATTCTCAACTTGCTAGTCTTGATGGGTGAGCGACGCAAAATGGCTCGGGTTATCAATGCAAAAGCAAAGGTTAGTGTCATCGAGTTTACCGTCCTTGCTTATGGCTGGAATGGAGATGAAGTTGTAGTAGCCGGTTTGGAGTCCGAGTCGACGGTCGAGAAGCGGTGATGATGTCCAAATGCGCCCAAGTAGCGGAAACACTTTAGGACACAAGAGAAACCCCAGCCCGAAACTTAAACAGCCACGAGAAATAGTGCAGAAGAACACGAGTGGTGCTTTGGAATCAAAACGATGCAAAACAGAAAATGGCCGAAAGTTTCTAGAGGGTCCGTGCGCACGGAGTAAGTGAGGCCCGTGTGCACGGGGTCCCGATGGCCCGTGCGCACGGGGTGCTCTACGAGCAGATGAACTGCTCCCGATCCATGGGTATCTCCAAGTTTAAGGCCAAATTCGATGGATAGAAAGGTGGGGAAGCTGATAGCTGGGTACATCCACTTGCCAAACACCAAATTCGTGGACCAAAATAACCAAATCTCACAAGATGCAACAAATTGCAAAAAAATCAGGGCTATTTTTTGGTGGGGATTTTCGAATTTGGACGAAAAACAACAAAATCAAGCTAGCAAAATGGGGGGATGGGACTCCAAGATGTGAATCAACCTTGCTCATGATACCAAGATGTTGTAGGGTAAAACCCTAGAGGGGATCTTTTCACACTTGGAGGGGGAAAAGAGGAAGAACACTCAAGAACACAAGGCACAAATCACTCAAAAAATGCAAATATCACATCCACTAGAGTAGCATACATGAGATCCACAAGATTACATGAACAACTCAAGGAAAATAGCAATAGGTAAGTTCTTCCCACTAGGTGAGATCTTGATAATCCCAAGGATTCTTCCCAAGAGGAGGGGATACAAGGAGCAAAGCTCATAGTGTTTTATCTAATACTTTGCTGACCCTAAACATGGTCCTAGGTACGACTTATATGGCCTTGGGGTCGAAAGAGATGAAGAGGAGGGCAAAGGGCAATCTCAGCCGGCCATCCTGGGAGGCCCGTGCGCACGGGGTAAGTTGGGCCTATGCACATGGGGGTCCCGTGGGCAGGGTACACACCCGTGCGCACGGGGTGCTCCATCGCCAACTTCCTGGGTAGTCCGTGGGCATGGGGTTTTGGAGGCCCGTGCGCACGGGGTCACCTGGGACATCCAGTGTTGCTGCTGTTGCGCTCTATCTTGGTTCATGTGGCTTTGGGGTGGGCCTCATTCTCCTTGGTGATGCTCCTGAGCTTCATGGTGGTGTTCCTCTTTGTACCTAATGAGACATAGCATATTTTGGCGAGGTAGCAACCAAGTCCCATTCATATCCATATGCAAGTCAAGTAGGAAGGAGTTCACCTCGGTTTCCAAAGCACGTGCTCTCACTCTTGTCATTGGTCCACATGGGGCTTGATGTGTTGGTGTAGAGTCCATCGGGATGATGGAAGGATGCTCCGCATCACGTTCCCTACCGAAACCATCACGCTTATTGTGAGAAGCTCTGGTTTGGGAGAAGCTTATACCCAAACCTGCCCCAAATGGGACAAATTTTTTACCACGGCATGCTGATGCCGCTCCATGATAGCATGCCAAGTTTCATGAATTTCAGATGAATTTTTGATTTACTAGAATTTTAAAACCAGGTATCTCAATGTTTGTGGCTGAGTGACGGTGGCAGGGTGTTTGACATTCATTGCCCTTCCTTGCATGGGACCTAAGCATGCAACCAAGGACACAAATTTGATTTTTCAACCCGTTTATATGCACTATGGCATGTGCATGTAGTTAAAATTTGAATTATGGACCTAAAATGCCTACAAAACCAAGTTAATGTATAAAAACGTCCAAACGAACCCTGAATAATTCCAAATTTTTGACGAGACACTCCTATAGTTGCTTGTTCACTGCAGATAAAAGTTCTAGAAATTCAAACACCATCCATTGCAGATGTGACCCCATTACGTAATTCAAATCAAGACAAAAAATCAAGTAAATCGGACACAGTTTATTATCACCAACCGTGTGAGATGAACACAAAATATCTTGGAGCATCGTCAGAGTGTCAAGCACCCGCTCCTCAAATATCATTTCACTGTTCAATCATCGCCGGTGAAAGATGGGGACGTGGACTTGCGTCGTGAGGGCAACTTCGGCGGCCCAGTTCGGCAAAACACGGCCGCAGCCGCTAGGCGCGTTCTAACAAGCTTGATGAGGGCGACCGCAATCTATGTCCGGGTGGCCAAGGCAGCCCAAACGGCCGATGTTGCTTCTCAGGCGGCAGCAGCAGCAGCATCTGCCTCGGGGATAAAAACTGGCGAGAGCAACACAACAGTTGTCCGTTCCGCAGCGGCGGCCATAGCCCTGATGGAGGCTGCCCACGACCATGTCAAGGCCGTCCCCGTCCAGCTTGTGGCGGTCACCGCACAAATCGAATGAAGCTTCTCCAACAATGGTCGACAACCCACGGCCGAAGAGTTGGCAATCGCCGAGAGAGTTCGAGCAGCCGTCCATTCCTGCGCGGCATACTATGCCACGACGTAGCCCGCCAAAGCCCAGATCACGGCCACCCACGCCTAGCTCGTGGCGGCCTATTCCAAAGATATGGCGGATGCCGATGGCGAGATGCTTGACGCGTATGGTGCGATTGATGCCATGGAGCCCATTCCCTAGGAGACCGTAGGGCGTGGGCTGGACATGGAGGCGGCAGCGGAAATCGACGAGCACCGGCCGTAGTAGAACTCTTTGTTTTGTTTAATTAAGAGCGCTGGTCTTTAATTTTTTAGAGTAATGTTTAGGCCTGCTAGCTCTATTTAATTGCTGAACTTGCTCAATTAAGAAGTGTGGTTGTGTTGTAGTCTGCTTTGTGTACCCAAATTATGCAATGACGTGGATGACCACTGTAACCAGGGAAGTTCGAACCAAAATTATTGACGCTCAAACTCATCACACACGGGTTAAGCTATCTGAATCATTTGTGATGTTCACATATTGTACACAGTTCTGAATATCGGACCATGTCTGATGACACTTTGCGTGCCAGTTCTTTCGCTAAAGCGATTCCAAATTCTCGGCTTCCCCGGAAATATCTACCTTCCCGCCCCCTCCCCCATACCAAAACCATGTTTCCCCTGTTTCCGCCTTCCTTTCCAAGTTGAAACCTTCACTCCTTGCTTGCAGCGCCGCCTCCTCACCGGCGACCCTCCTTCACATTGCTCGGCCTCGCCTATCCAGGCAGGTAATCCACACCCGACCCCCATCCTCCTCCTTCCACATCCCACATACTCCGCCGCCGACGCGGCACCTTCAACCCAAATCACCGACCGCTCCACCAAATAAGTGCCGCCCTAATGTTGGGGAATGCAGTATTTCAAAAAAATCCTATGATCACGCAAGATCTATCTAGAAGATGCATAGCAACAAGACAGGAGAGTGTGTCCACGTACCCTCGTAGACCAAAAGCGGAAGCGTTTAGTAACACGATTGATGTAGTCGAACGTCTTCACGATCTAACCAATCCAAGTACCGAACGTACGACACCCCTGTGTTTAGCACACGTTCAGCTTGATGACGTCCCTTGATCTCTTGATCCCATTGAGGACGAGGGAGAGTTTCGTCAGCACGACAGCGTGGCGATGGTAATGATGAAGTTAGCGGCACAGGGCTTTGCCAAAGCACTACAACGATATGAACGAGGTGTGTAACTGTGGAGATGGGCACCGCACACGGCTAAGACAAATCTTGGGGACGCTTTGGCGTGCCCCCTGCCCACGTATATAAAGAAGGGAGGGAGAGAGGCCGGCCCTCCTAGGGGCGAGCCAAGTGTAGGGAGTCCAACTAGGAATCCCAAGTCCTAGTAGGATTCCCTTTCCTTTTCGGAGTGGGAAAGAAGGAAAGTCGGGAGAGGGAGAAGGAAGGGGGGGCCCCACCCCTTGTCCAATTCGGTTTTGGCAGGGGGGCGCCACCTTGTGGCCCTTCTTCCCTCTCTACACTAAAGCCCAATAAGGCCCATTAACTTCCCCGGCGAATTCCCGTAACTCTCCGGTACTCTGAAAAATGCCTGAATCACCCAGAACTGTCGGATTTCAGGTTCTGGCAAAACCCTCAAGGTTCGAACTCTGGGGTGCGCACGAATATCTCTCCCTCCCCCTAGCTCACTCACTCACCATGATCTCAAGGCTCAGCTCGTCGAACCTGAAGAACAAGGGACACAAGAGTTTATACTGGTTCGGGCCACCAATGTGGTGTAATACCCTACTCAAGTGTGATGTGGTGGATTCCCTTGTAGGCTAAGGATGAACAAGTACAAGGGAAGAACTACCTCCTGAGGAGAGGTGTTCTTGAGCTCGGTGAGCTCGTGTGGTTCACGATGATCGGAATGATCCGTCCTCTCCTATGATGGTGGCTAGTCCTATTTATAGAGGCCCTAGTCCTATTCCCAAATATTACGCGGGAAGGGATCCCACAATGGCCAATTTGAAGGGGGGCATCTAGTACAAGCTATCTTGACAAAAGGTGGTCTTCACCTGCCAAAGGCTCTAGTGGTGACGCCGTCGTGGGCACCGCGATGACCTCCGTCTTGCCGTCCTGCTGGTCTTGGTCCTGTTGCACTGATATGGAAACCTTTGCCTAATGGCTTGAGACTCCTCGCCTACGCCTGCTCCTTTAGCACCAAAGAGGCAACTAGCGCTCTGCGCCCACTAACGCCTACCTGGCACCCGCCTGGCCTTGGTCTTGATGGCTCATGTCACGGGAACCTCACGAGGTGCCCCTCACCTTGATCTCTCCGCTCCTCGCGAGCCAGCCTAGTGAGGATGCCCCTGAGGAGGTCTTGTGTCGTCCGCCTCGCGAGGCTTGGCCCCTCGCGAGCGTATTGAGTGCTTGCTAGTGAAGATGGGCCGTACCAGGCCGCTAGAGGAGCCACGCCATGGGCCGCAGGCAGGCAAGTCTGGGGCCCCCGTTCCCGAACGCCGACAGTAGCCCCTGGGCCCAAGGCGCGCCCGGACTTGGCTTCGAGGCGAAGCCAAGGGGCAAGTGCGGAGCACCACGGGCCTCAATAGCCTATGGCCTTGATTGACGCGTGGCGACTGACGGGACATGGGCGTCTTCGCTTCCCCATGCTGCCTCGGTAACTGCCTGACTTGACGAGTCCCTGGTGCATGCAGAAAAGCCATCATTACCTGTGATCGTGGGGGTCATTGGTTGGCCTTCTCCCACTATAAATGGGGAGGGTGGCGGAGCCCCCGTCTCCCATCTCTTCACCCGTTACGCTTGCTTCTTCTTCCTTGCTTCACTGCTTCGCTGCGTCATCCATGGCGCCGATATGTTGGTTTTCCGCCACCAAGAAGGGAAAAACCCTCGTGAAGAGCTTGGTCCTCTCCCGCCGAAGAAGAGGCTTGCCCGCTCTTGTGATGTCATCGTAAGGCCAGAGGTGTCGAGGCCTTGTCACGAACAGCCTCCCCCCGGCTATCCGCTGCCCTTGTACGCCCAGGCAGCGGACTACGAAGAAGGAGGCACAGACCGACGCCCCTCGCGCCACGCCTGCAGTGCCCGTGCAGTGGTGGCGCGTGCCGCCACCCCACGAACCCATGCCGAGGGCTCCTTGCGTGAACTCGTGGTGTGGGGAGATGCCACCGCGTACGTGGATCCGGTTCCCTCTGTTCTTCTCTGACGAAATGCCGCCGAGGGGTCCCCTTGAGCTATGGCTGCAGCACGTTGAGTGTGATGCTCCGACGACGGGGACAGAGGTTGAGGTCGTCTCCCCGGGCAAGATCTTCATGACCCATGGATGGGGTGAGGTCACCCGGCTTTGCCGTGCAGAGGGCGCCCTCGCCATCCACTTCGAATACGATGGTGCCTCCACGATGTTCTTCAAGGTCTTTGACGAGGAAGGCCGCCGCCTGGAGTGCTGCCCTGGAGGGGGTCATCAGGACGGCACAATGGCAGGAGCCGAGCCTACCGCTGGCCTAGCTGGCTGTTCCTCCAGCAGCAGCGATTACGCTTGGGAGTCCAGTGACTCTCCTGAGCCCTACGAGACTCCGGATATGAGCGACGACAGCTACGTGCCCCCGAGATCTTGTCGTGCCCAGAGCGCGGCTGCGGCGTCTGCCCGCCACCGTCGTTGATCTGGATGGGGTTGGTGTGGGCCTCCCATGGCCCACTATTGATGATGGCGTCGGCGGCGTTGACACTTGTAGATAGGGCTCCTAACAACCTTATTTTTTTGTTCCCTGCGAGGAATCGAGACGAACCCCATGGGGGCGTGTAAAGGATCTGTAGTGCCCTTTGGTTAATATTGTCCTTATTATGAAGATGTACGACTGCATGTCCTGCTTCGGCCCAGTCCCCCCTTTCCAACCTCGCGGTAGCTTGGTGCTCTATGTCGATAGGTCCTGGTCCCCAGGCAGGCTGCAACCGTTGCTGGTATGCTAGGTCACGATGCCGTGGTCAAGGCCAGGAGGTGAGCGGCCCGAGTTCCAGTAAGATCTCCTGAGGCGCGATACTCAAGAGGTCCCCTTTAGTGCGCAAGCAGCTACCTAAGGATAGGAAAGGAAGGCGGCATCGCCGTAGCAAGGCTGCAAGGGATGGGAATCCTATGCCACGACGCTTGGATGACCCGAGTGCGAAACTTATCTTAGCAGTCCAGAGTCGATTCATCGTGCTGCGCCAGGCTCGCGCGCCAATGGCCATAGTGTAGCCGGGTTAGGTCCATGCGAGCTTTCCCTTCTTTACCACGCTCTTCCGTGTGCTCTACGTCCTCGCGTCCCGGCCCTCGAGCGAGCTCAGCCGCCGCTGGTATGCCAGGTTGCGATGCCGTGGTCAAGGCCATGGGTGAGGGATGGAGAGCCAATAAGGGCTCCTAAGGCGCGATGCTCAGGTGCCCCCCCTTGAACGCGCAAGAGAATTGCATGGGAAAGGAAGGAGCCCGTGGTACCACCCGCTGTCATCCTCGGGAGGTTCCTGCAGGTTAGTCAGAGAGAGAGAGCATAGCCTATGGTCACACTGTTACCCAGTTGCTGATTGTTCCACGAGAAGACGAAGGCAGTAAGGATCTGATGAGGTGATGTGTGTGGAGAGGGCCGCAAGCCAGAGCTCGATCTCTCAGATTTATAAGCATTGCAGGGACGGACCCGAGCACAAGGGTCATGCCAGTATGTGGATTTTTCGCCACGGGGTAAACAGGAGATTGGTCAGCAACGCGGGATGCCACGAGATGTAATCAAACAAGAGATAGCCGTAAGAGAACCACACAAGGAGATAAGCTAGTTCAGATAGATGTGAAAACGATAGATGCCACTGGGACGGACTCGAGCAGCCTAGGGATGATGCAGCCCGAGGGGCGCCCCCAGCAGAGTAAGCTAAAGATGCAGAAAGATACATGCCGCAGGGGCAAGCCCGTGCGACCTGGGAATGATGCAGCCCGAGGGGCACTTCCAACTGAGTAAACCGGAAAATGTCACCTGGTACCGTTGTCGAAGGAGTGTTGAAGTAGCTGAAGGTGCACGCTGAAGGAGTCGCTCCTCACGAGCCGCCAGGGCCCTGAGCCTCAGGAGGCTCTGGGGCTTGGGTGGTTCCTTAAGGACAGTCGCCATCTCCGCCCGGATCACGTGATGCCTAGCCTCCTGAGCCGCCAGGATGCTCCATAGATGACACTGGTAGGTGACAGCCGCGCCCGGCAAGCCAAACGGCATGTGAACGTAGTTGTGAGGTGGGCCCTCGCACCGGCCAGCATGCGATGGCCAGAAGCGCACCTGATATGCGACCCTGTTGAGCCCTGGAATGTCGACACAGACGCGCAGCCTGCCGTCCTTGCCAGGATGGGGAGCTACACCGGGTGGTGGGGCGGCGGTCGCTGTGTATGGTCCTTGCTTCCTGAAGCTCCTGGGTTGCCTTGATGATGAACTCCTGAGCACCAGGCGCTCCTTGGCCAATGCCCTCTTGAGGGAAATGTGCAGCAAAGCACGCCTCCACGTGGTGCCTGAGAGCCTCCCTCGTGATGTTGGCTAGGTCTGAGGCCCTCCAGAAGAGAGCCCCCGAGCCTTGGGCATGCCTTCCTATGCGAGGGAGGGAGGAGCCCTAGCTGAGGGCGCGGATCCTGAGGTGGTGCCACTGAAGGTGCCGCTCTCCTGTTGCCCTATACGTAGTAGTTGCTTCTTCTTCTTGGGGATGGCCTCAGGAGGGTACAGGGTTCCCTCGCTGTCGAGGTCTTTGATCGCTGTGGTTTGGAAGGCGCGCTCCAGGGAGTAGACCGCATCTCTTTCTTCGCAGGGTACTATGATGATTCCGCCGCTTCCTGGCATCTTGAAGACGTTGTAGCCGTGGTGGGTCGGTATACCCAAGGATAGCGTTGTATGGCAGACGGATGTGGGCGACATCAAAGTCGATGAGCTCGGTGCGGTAGTTGTCGCGCTGGCTGAAGGTGACAGGGAGGCGGACCTGCCCTATCGGGGTGGTGGAGCCGTCGGTGACTCCTGAGAAGGGTTTGGTAGGCTGCAGCTGGTCATATGGCACTTGGAGGCTGTCGAACGTCTCGATGGACAGGACATTGAGCCCCGCGCCACCGTCGATGAGGGTCTTGGTGACTTGGACGTTGCTGATGACAGGTGAACAGAACATCGAGAGGACGCCGACGGTTGCCGCGCACTTGAGCTGGTCCGCCGAGCTAAAGGTGATGGCGTACTTGGACCACCTGAGCGGGCACGTGGCCTCGAGCCCGGGGAGGGCCACGTTCACCTCACGAGCAAACTGCTTGAAGATGCGCCAGGAAGCTGGGGCCTGAGTGCCGCCCAAGATGCAGGCGATAGCGCGCGGCTCCTAGAAGCCCCCCGCCCCCTCGTCATGATGGTGCTCGTCGTTCCTTCTTGGTGGTGGCGATAGCGGAGGGAGCCGAGGATTTCCCTAAGGACGGTCCTCGCGAGGCTGGTCCCTCCAGGCGCCCTCACGAGGCTGCTCCGGCCAGTGGTCCTCACGAGGCTGGTCATGCCACTCCTGGCGGGGGTCGCAGTCGTTCCAGCGTCCTCCACTTTGTCCTCCTCCTCGACCGTACCCCCGGTCGTTGCGCTCGGGGCGTCGACCGAAGCATCCATCTTGGATATCCCTAAGCTCTTGACAATCGTTGGTGTTGTGGCTGTGTACGTTGTGGAAGGCGCAGAACGGACGACTACTCTTGGACGACTCAGGGAGGTCCCGGCCACGCTTCGTGTCTGCCTCCGCCGCGAGCATGGCAACTCCCTTGCGCTTCACGTCCTTGGTCTTGGCTTTCTTCTCTTCTAGGCCGGCAGCAGGGAGCTCGAGGAGGGAGAGGCGCCCTTCCTCAGCTCTTTCGCACTTGGTCGCCATGTTGAACATCTCCAGAGCCGTGCATAGATCCTCGTCGGTGGCGAGCTCCTCCTTCATCTTGACGTCGCGGACGCCGTTGGAAAACGCTGAGATGATGGCCTCGTATGTCACCTTGGGGATCTTGAGGCGAACGCTATTGAAGTGCTGGATGTACTTCTGCAGGGTCTCTCCCGGCTGCTGCTTGATGTGGCGCAGGTCACCCATGGCCGGAGGGCAGTTGCGAGTGCCCTGGAAGTTGGCGATGAAGCGGTCGCGCATCTCACCCCAGGAAGAGATTGACCCCGGGGGCAAGTTTAGGAGCCACGAGCGAGCACCGTCCTTGAGAGTCATGGGGAACCAGTTCGCCATGACTTTCTCATCGCCGTTGGCTGCCTCAATGCTCAGCTCGTAGAGCTGCAAGAACTTCGCAGGGTCGGCGGTGCCGTCATAGCGAGGAGGTAGATCCGGCTTGAACTTGCCTGGCTAGACAACGCTACGCAGCTCTGGGGTGAAGGCGTGGCAGCCTGCTGTGGCCACCAGAGCCCATTGGAGAGGCGGGGCCTGCTCTTGATGCTTGTGCACCGCCATCGCAGGCGGCACACGGTCTTGACGTGGTGGCGCCGGGGGAGCAGGGGTGTTTCTCGGCGGTCGGGGAACTTCTTGGCAGCTTCCTCCTTCGCGTGCGGGCACTCGGAGTGGCGGGCCGCACCGAGGGGCCGCGCGCCTTGGTGCCAGCATGCCGTCTTGAGGCGAAGGAGGCGAGGGCGCTCCGTGAGCTGCACATCTTGGCGCGAGGGCGCCGTCTTGATGCAGAGGCGGCGGAGGCGCTCCGTGAGCTACGTCGCCCGCGGCTGGAGGTGGGCGAGGCAGCGAGAGGGATGGTGCAGGATAGCCCCCAGCGGCGCTTGCGAGCTCGGCGATGCGGTCCAGCCAGTCTTCGTAGAGGTCGTCGACTGGGCGGTAGCGCAGGAGCTCGCGTGCCATGAGCAGCGCGGCCTGCTCGTCCGTGGGCGCGCGGCGAGCGCGTGACGATGAGCCGGCCGGAGTCAGCGATGGGGTGGTGGTGCAACCGTCCTGCCGCACAGAGGGGTGAAGTGACGACGCTTGCTGCTCGTTTGCTGCCGGACCGGTAGCGGCATTGGCAGCAGGTGATGGAGAACGGCGGGGAGGTCCGCCAACGGGCGCCGTTTGAGTGACGCGAGCGGCGAGGGTGGCGCGGCGCTCAGCACAGGCTCGGCGAGCGTCTGACATGGATGTGATGGAGCTGCGGAACGTCGATCGATGAAGGGAAAGCTTCAGCGCACCCCTACCTGGCGCACCAGATGTCAGATTTCGGGTTCCGGCAAAACCCTCAAGGTTCGAACTTTGGGGTGCGCATGAAGATCTCTCCCTCCCCCTATCTCACTCACTCACCACAATCTCAAGGCTCAGCTCGTCGAACCCGAAGAACAAGGGACACAAGAGTTTATACTGGTTTGGGCCACCGATGTGGTGTAATACCCTACTCCAGTGTGCTGTGGCGGATTGCCTTGTAGGCTGGGGATGAAAAAGTACAAGGGAATAACTACCTCCTGAGGAGAGGTGTTCATGAGCTTGGTGAGCTCGTGTGGTTCAGGATGATCTAAATGATTTGTCCTCTCCTATGATGGTGGCTAGTCCTATTTATAGAGGCCCTGGTCCTCTTCCCAAATATTAGGCAGGAAGGGATCCCACAACGGCCAATTTTAAGGGGGACAACTAGTACAAGCTATCCTGACAAAAGGTGGTCTTCGTCTGCCAAAGGCTCTGGTGGTGACGTTGTCGTGGGCTCCGCGATGACCCCCGTCCTGCCGTCCTGCTGGTCTTGGTCTTGTTCCACCGATATGGAAACCTTTGCCTGATGCCTCGGGACTCCTTGCTTGCGCCTGCTCCTTTAGAAACAAAGAGGCAACTGGCGCTCTGCGCCTGCCTGACACCCGCCTGGCCTTGGTCGTCATGGCTCACGTCACGGGAACCTCACGAGGTGCCCCTCACCTTGATCTCTCCGCTCCTCGCGAGCCAGCCTAGTGAGGCTGCCCCTGAGGAGGTCTTGTGTCATCCGCCTCGCGAGGCTTTGCCCCTCATGAGGGTCTTGAGTGCTTGCTAGTGAAGATGGGCCGTACCAGGCCGCTAGAGGAGCCACGCCGCGGGCCGCAGGCAGGCAAGTCCGGGGACCCCGTTCCCAGAACACCAACAGGAACCATTCCGATTTCCGAATATGGCCTTCCAATAGAGGAATCTTTACCTCTTGACCATTTCGAGACTCCTCGTGATGTCCGTGATCTCATCCAGGACTCCGAACAAACTTCGGTCATCAAATCACATAACTCATAATACAAATCGTAAATGAATGTTAAGCGTGCAGACCCTACGGGTTCGAGAACTATGTAGACATGACCGAGACACATCTCTGGACAATAACCAATAGCGGAACCTGGATGCTCATATTGGCTCCTACATAATCTACGAAGATCTATATTGGTCAAACCACATAACAACATACGTCATTCCCTTTGTCATCGGTATGTTACTTGCCCGAGATTCGATCATCGATATCATCATACCTAGTTCAATCTCGTTACCGGCAAGTCTCTTCTCTCGTTCCGTAATGCATCATCCCGTAACTAACTCATTAGTCACATTGCTTGCAAGTCTTATAGTGATGTGCATTACCGAGAGGGCCCAGAGATACCTCTCCGATATACGGAGTGACAAATCCTAATCTTGATCTATGCCAACCCAACAAACACCTTCGGAGACACCTGTATAGCATCTTTATAATCACCCAGTTACATTGTGACATTTGGTAGCACACAAGGTGTTCCTCCGGTATTCGGGAGTTGCATAATCTCATAGTTAGAGGAACATGTATAAGTCATGAAGAAAGCAATAGCAATAAAACTAACATGCACAATAAACATCACATTACAATTATGCTGAGCTAACGGATGGGTCTTGTGCATCACATTATTCACACATATACTAAGTTTCCAGTTAATACAATGATAGCATGCACAATAAACATTTATCATGATATAAGGAAATATAAATAACAACTTTATTATTGCTTCTAGGGCATATTTCCTTTAGTCTGCCACTTGCACTAGAGTCAATAATCTAGTTCACATCATCATGTGATTTAACACCAATAGTTCACATCTTCATGTGATTAGTTCACATCTCGATGTGACTAACACCCAAAGGGTTTACTAGAGTCAATAATCGAGTTCACATCGCTATGTGATTAACACCCAAGGAGTACTAAGGTGTGGTCATGTTTGGCTTGTGAGAGAAGTTTAGTCAACGGGTCTGCTACATTCAGAGCCATATATATTTTGCAAATTTTTTATGTCTACAATGCTCTGCACGAAGCTACTCTAGCTAATTGCTCCCACTTTCAATATATATCCAGATTGAGACTTAGAGTCATCTGGATCAGTGTCAAAGCTTGCATCGACGTAACCCTTTATGACGAACTTTTTTGTCACCTCCATAATCGAGAAACATGTCCTTATTCCACTGAGGACAATTTTGACCGTTGTCCAGTGATCCACTCCTGGATCACTATTTTACCCTCTTACCAAACTCATGGTGAAGTACACAATAGGTCTGGTACACAACATAGCATACTTTATAGAACCTATGACTGAGGCATAGGGAATGACTTTTCATTCCCTTTCTGTTTTCTGCCGTTGTCGGGTTTTCAGTCTTTACTCAACTTCACACCTTGCAACACAGGCAAGAACTCCTTCTTTGACCGTCCCATTTTGAACTACTTCAAAAAACTTGTCAAGGTATGTACTCATTGAAAAAATTTATCAAGCGTCTTGATCTATCTCTATAGATCTTGATGCTCAATATGTAAGAAGCTTCACCGAGGTATTTCTTTGAAAAAATCCTTTCAAACACTCCTTTATGCTTTCTAGAAAATTTTACATTATTTCCGATCAACAATATGTCATTCACATATACTTATCAGAAATGTTGTGGTGCTCCCACCCACTTTCTTGTAAATACAAGCTTCACCGCAAATCTGTATAAAACTATATGCTTTGATCAACTCATCAAAGCGTATATTCCAACTCCGAGATGCTTGCACTAGTTCATAGATGGATTGCTGGAGCTTGCACACTTTGTTAGCACTTTAGGAATGACAAAACCTTCTTGTTGTATCATATACAACTCTTCTTTAAGAAATCCATTAAGGAATGTAGTTTTGACATCTATTTGCCAGATTTCATAAAATGTGGCAATTGCTAACATGATTCGGACAGACTTAAGCATCGCTACGAGTGAGAAAATCTCATTGTAATCAACACCTTGAATTTGTCAAAAACCTTTTTTCGACAAGTCTAGCTTTGTAGATAGTAACACTACTATCAGCGTCTGTCTTCCTCTTGAAGATCCACTTATTCTCTATGGCTTACCGATCACAGGACAAGTAATACAAAGTCCACACTTTGTTCTCATACATGGATTCTATCTCAGATTTCATGGCCTGAAGCCATTTCGCGGAATCTGGGCTCATCATCGCTTCCTCATAGTTCGTAGGTTCGTCATGGTCAAGTAACATGACCTCCAGAACAGGATTACCGTACCACTCTGGTGCGGATCTGACTCTGGTTGACCTACGAGGTTCGGTAGTAACTTGATCTGAAGTTTCATGATCATCATCATTAGCTTCCTCACTAATTGGTGTAGGAATCAGTGGAACTGATTTCTGTGATGAACTACTTTCCAATAAGGGAGCAGGTACAATTACCTCATCAAGTTCTACTTTCCTCCCACTCACTTCTTTCGAGAGAAAGTCCTTCTCTAGAAAGGATCCATTCTTAGCAACGAAAATCTTGCCTTTGGATCTGTGATAGAAGGTGTACCTAACAGTTTCCTTTGGGTATCCTATGGAGACACATTTCTCCGATTTGGGTTCGAGCTTATAAGGTTGAAGCTTTTTCACATAAGCACCGGAGCCCCAAACTTTAAGAAACGACAACTTGGGTTTCTTGACAAACCACAGTTCATATGGTGTCGTCTCGACAGACTTAGATGGTGCCCTATTTAACGTGAATGCACCCGTCTCTAAAGCATAACCCCAGAACGATAGTGGTAAATCAGTAAGAGACATCATAGATCACACCATATCTAATAAAATTCGATTACGACGTTCAGACACACCATTACGCTATGGTGTTCCAGGTGGCGTAAGTTGCGAAACTATTTCGCATTGTTTCAAATGAAGACCAAACTCGTAACTCAAATATTCGCCTCCATGATGAGATCGTAGGAACTTTATGTTCTTGTTATGATGATTTTCCACTTCACTATGGAATTCTTTGAACTTTTCAAATGTTTCAGAATTGTGTTTCATCAAGTATATATACCCATATCTTCTCAAATCATCTGTGAAGGTCAGAAAATAACGATACCCACTGTGAGCCTCAACACTCATCAGAGCGCATACATCAGTATCTATTATTTCCAACAAGCCTATTGCTCGCTCCATTGTTTCGGAGAACGGAGGCATGGTTCGCAAGCATCAAGCAATTCATAATCAAGTGATTCCAAAAGCCCATCAGCATGGAGTTTCTTCATGCGTTTTACACCAATATGACCTAAACGGCAGTGCCACAAATAAGTTGCACTATCATTATTAAACTTATATCTTTTGGCTTCAATACTATGAATATGTGTATCACTACTATCGAGATTCAACAAAAATAGACCACTCATCAAGGGTGCATAACCATAAAAGATATTACTCATAGAAATAGAACAACCATTATTCACTGATTTAAATGAATAACCGTCTCGCATCAAACATGATCCAGATATAATGTTCATGCTTAACGCTGGCACCAAATAACAATTATTCAAGTCTAAAACTAATTCCAAAGGTAGATGTAGAGGTAGCGTGCCGCCGAAGATCACAGTGACTTTGGAACCATTTCCCACGCGAATCATCACCTCGTCCTTAGCCAATCTTCGCTTAATCTGTAGCCCCTGTTTCGAGTTGCAAATATGAGCAAAAGAACCAGTATCAAACACCCAGGCGCTACTACGAGCATTAGTAAGGTACACATCAATAACATGTATATCAAATACACCTTTCATTTTGCCATACTTCTTATCCTCCAAATACTTGGGGCAGTTCTGCTTCTAGTGACCAGTCCCTTTGTAGTAGAAGCACTCAGTCTCAGGCTTAGGTCCAGACTTGGGCTTCTTCACTTGAGCAGCAACTTGCTTGCTGTTCTTCTTAAAGTTTCCCTTCTTACCTTTGCCATTTTTCATGAAACTAGTGGTCTTGTTTACCATCAACACTTGATGCTCCTTCTTGATTTCTACCTCCGCAGCCTTTAGCATCGCAAAGAGCTCGGGAATTGTCTTATCCGTCCCTTGCATATTATAGTTCATCACGAAGCTTTTGTAGCTTGGTGGCAGTGATTGAAGAACTCTGTCAATGACACTATCATCAGGAAGATTACCTCCCAGCTGAGTCAAGTGGTTGTGGTACCCAGACATTCTGAGTATATGTTCACTGACAGAACTATTCTCCTCCATCTTGCAGCTATAAAACTTATTAGAGACTTCATATCTCTCAATCCGGGCATTTTCTTGAAATATTAACTTCAACTCCTGGAACATCTCATATGTTCCATGATGTTCAAAACGTCGTTGAAGTTCCGATTCTAAGCCGTAAAGCATGGCACACTGAACTATCGAGTAGTCATCAGCTTTGCTTTGCCAGGCATTCATAACGTCCGACGTTGCTCTTGTAGTGGGTCTTGCACTTGGCGGTGCTTCCAGGACGTAATTCTTTTGTGTAGCAATGAGGATAATCCTCAGATCACGGATCCAGTCTGCATCATTGCCACTATCATCTTTCAACTTATTTTTCTCTAGGAATATATCAAAAATAAAATAGGGGATCTATACGCGAGCTATTGATCTACAACATAGATATGCAAAAACTATCAGGACTAAGTTCATGATAAATGAAAGTTCAAATAATCATATTACTTAAGAACTCCCACTTAGATAGACATCCCTCTAGTCATCTAAATGACCACGTGATCCAAATCAACTAAACAATGTCTGATCATCACGTGAGATGTAGTAGTTTTCAATGGTGAACATCACTATGTTGATCATATCTACTATATGATTCACGTTCGACCTTTCGGTCTCAGTGTTCCGAGGCCATATCTGCATATGCTAGGCTCGTCAAGTTTAACCAGAGTATTTTGTGTGTGAAAAACTGACTTGCACCCGTTGTATGTGAACGTAGAGCTTATCACACCCGATCATCACGTGGTGTCTCGGCACGATGAACTGTAGCAACGGTGCATACTCAAGGAGAACACATATACCTTGAAATTTAGTGAGAGATCATCTTATAATGCTACCGCCGTACTAAGCAAAATGTGATGCATAAAAGATAAACATCACATGCAATCAAAATATGTGACATGATATGGCCATCATCATCTTGTGCCTTTGATCTCCATCTCCAAAGCACCGTCATGATCTCCATGGTCACCGGCTTGACACCTTGATCTCCATCGCAGTGTCGTTGTTGTCTCACCAACCATTGCTTCCATGACTATCGCTACCGCTTAGTGATAAAGTAAAGCAATTACATGTCGATTGTATTTCATACAATAAAGCGACAACCATAAGGCTCCTGCCAGTTGCCGATAACGGTTATAAAACATGGTTATCTCATACAACAATTTATATCTCATCACGTCTTGACCATATCACATCACAACAAGCCCTGCAAAAACAAGTTAGACGCGATCTACTTTGTTGTTGCAAGTTTTACGTGGCTTCTACGAGCTTCTAGCAAGAACCGTTCTTACCTACGCATCAAAACCACAACGATTTTTCGTCGAGTGTGCTTTTTTAACCTTCAACAAGGACCAGGCGTAGTCAAACTCGATTTAACTAAAGTTGGAGAAACAGACACCCGCCAGCCACCTGTGTGCAAAGCACGTCGGGAGAACCAGTCTCATTAGCGTGGTCATGTAATGTCGGTCCGGGCCCTTTCATCCAACAATACCGCCGAATCAAAGTAAGACGTTCCTGGTAAGCAGTATGACTATTATCGCCCACAACTCATTGTGTTATACTTGTGCATATAACATCTACGCATAGACCTGGCTCTAATACCACTGTTGCGGAACACAATATTTCAACAAAATTCCTACAATCATGCAAGATCTATCTAGGAGATGCATAGCAAAGAGATGGGAGAGTGTGTCCACGTACCCTCGTAGACCAAAAGCGGAAGCGTTTAGTAACGCGGTTGATGTAGTCAAACGTCTTCACGATCCAACCGATCCAAGTACTGAACATACGGCACCTCCATGTTCAGCTCATGTTCAGCTCGACGAAGTCCCTCGAGCTCTTGATCCAGTTGAGGACAAGGGAGAGTTTCATCAGCACGACGGCGTGGTGATGGTGATGATGAAGTTACCGGTGCAGGGCTTCGCCTAAGCACTACGACGATATGACCGAGGTGTGTAACTATGGAGAGGGGCATCGCACACAGCCAAGACAAATCTTGGGGATGCTTTGGGGTGCCCCCTACCCACGTATATAAAGGAGGGAGGGAGAGAGGCCGGCCCTCCTAGGGGCGCGCCAAGTGTAGGGAGTCCTACTAGGACTCCCAAGTCTAAGTAGGATTCCCTTTCCTTTTCAGAGTGGGAAAGAAGGAAAGGAGGGAGAGGAAGAAGGAAAGGGGGGCGCCCCCACCCCTTGTCCATTTCGGTTTGGGCAGGCGGGAGGCGCGCGCCACCTTGTGGCCCTTCTTCCCTCTCTCCACTAAAGCCCAATAAGGCCCATTAACTTCCCCAGCGAATTCCCGTAACTCTCTAGTACTCCGAAAAATACCCGAATCACTCGGAACCATTCTGATGTCCGAATATAGCCTTCCAATATATGAATTCTTACCCCTCGACCATTTTGAGACTCCTTCTCATGTCCGTGATCTCATCCGGGACTCCGAACAAACTTCGGTCATCAAATCACATAACTCATAATACAAATCGTCATTGAACGTTAAGCGTGCGGACCTTACGAGTTCGAGAACTATGTAGACATGACTGAGACACATCTCTGGTCAATAACCAATAGCGGAACCTGCATACTCATATTGGCTCCTACATATTCTATGAAGATTTTTATCGATCAAATCGCATAACAACATACGTCATTCCCTTTGTCATCGGTATGTTACTTGCCCGAGATTCGATCGTCGGTATCATCATACCTAGTTCAATCTCGTTATCGACAAGTCTCTTTTCACATTCTGTAATGCATCATCCCGTAACTAACTCATTAGTCACATTGCTTGCAAGGCTTATAGTGATGTGCATTACCAAGAGGGCCCAGAGATACCTCTCCGATATACAGAGTGACAAATCCTAATCTTGATCTATGCCAACCCAACAAACACCTTCGGAGACACCTGTAGAGCACATTTATAATCACCTAATTACATTGTGACATTTGATAGCACACAAGGTGTTCCTCCAGTATTCGGGAGTTGCATAATCTCATAGTAAGAGGAACATGTAGAAGTCATGAAGAAAGCAATAGCAATAAAACTAAACGATCATTATGTTGAGCTAACGAATGGGTCTTGTCCATCACATTATTCTCCTAATGATGTGATCCCGTTCATCAAATGAGAACACATGCCTATGGTCAGGAAACTTAACTAGCTTTGATTAACGAGCTAGTCAAGTAGAGGCATACTAGGGACACTCTGTTTTGTCTATGTATTCACACATGTACTAAGTTTCCGGTTAATACAATTTTAGCATGCATAATAAACATTTATCCTGATATAAGGAAATATATATATAACAACTTTATTATTGCCTCTAGGGCATATTTCCATCACCTAAGCCATGGTGCGCGCAGTATAGCCAGGATCTCAAGGAGCATTTGGCAGCGGAGAAGCAAATCCCGGTCGCACGCGCGGATGAGGTCGCGATGATTGCCATTCATGTCGACCCCCAAATCTTGGAGGAGCACCTCGCCGTCGAGGCCACCATCAACGCCTCGCGTGCTGACGACGCGACGCGGTTGGCTGTTTGGTTCAGTTCTGCAATGCAATGTTCAATTGTTGTGGGTGCATTCTGTTATTATATACCATGTGAGAAATAAATCGAATTTGGCTGTACTAAATACATGAGAAACAAATAGAATTGCTATATTTCCAAGTTGTTAAGCATGCTTGATTTGGTTAACTATCTGATATTCTATTAGGAGTATGTTATATTGTGCAATGCGGTGCTCAGTTAATGTTTGGTTCATTTGTTGTGGTGTTTAGTTAGCTATTTTGTTTGGTTCAGTTCTGCAATGTGATGTTCAATTGTTGTGGGTGCATTCTATTATTATATACCATGTGAGGAATAAATTGAATTTGGCTGCACTAAATACATGAGAAACAAATACCATTTCTATATTTCCAAGTTATTAAGCATGCTTGGTTTGGTTAACTGTCTGACCTTCTGTTAGGAGTATGTTATATTGTGCAATGTGGTGCTCAGTTAATGTTTGGTTCATTTGTTGTGGTGTTTAGTTAACTGCTTGGTTCAATTCTGCAATGCAATGTCCAATTGTTGTGGGTAGAATTTTGTATTGTTGTGCATATGAGGAATAAATAATTTGGTTGCACTTAATACATGAGAAACATATACAAGTGCTATATTTCCTACTTATTAATCATGCTTGGTTTGGATAAATGGGTTTTCCATGTGGCTTGAATTAATCTGATGAATCTGCAATGTGCTTATTTTTCATCAACATATTTTACTGATAGCATGCAAACCATTACTTAACCTTATATGTGTTGCAAGGAAACAATGGGAAGCACTAAGGTTTAAAATTGAGGTTAGCACGTGCATGCTCCGTTGTCTAATAACACATTATTGTGCAATTGCATGAACCATTCTAATATTTAGGTTTTTAACAATTTGGTCTTGCACATGTAGGTCCTACTGTCACAGGTTTTGACCCACTGTTCGACCCTTTTTCCATATGGGGAAATGAGTTGTCGATGAATATCAATCAAGTCAAGAAACTCGGAAAGATTGTTAGGATAAAGAAATTAGCGACAAAAAACAACAAGATCTTTCTCTGCACAATGAAGAAGACATCAGTTCACTACAGGATGGTACTAACTATTATACCTTGTCTTTTTTTATTCCTTTGCCCCAATTCCAATATAGTGAAGATATTTATGCACATCCTTGTTTTCAGGCCTTTCCAAAGCAGTTCACTGATGATTACCTCTCAAACCACGTGTATGGTCAGGAGGCGAGGAAGGTATTCATGCAAGACCCACAGTTCAATATTGAAGTGTTCCTGAAGAGGACGAAGGATGGACGGTCAATCATCCACATGCACCGGCCTTAAGTTACAAAGACCTTCAACATCAATGAAGGCTCAATATTCGCCTTCTGCTTCAGCAGTTTTCTAGATGAGATACATCTGTCTATGATGCTAATTTTGAAAGGTTATAGATGTTGCATGTGAAACTTGGTGCTGGTGTAGTTGTGTAATGGGGTAGCTGAGTGCTGAAGCTATATGATGTTGTACTCTAATGTATTTCAATTATGAAAATGAAATATATTCTGTGTTTATTATGAAATGTAAATTAGAATAATAAATGGATTATTAATAATCGTTATTGAGAAAACACCGTGTGTGATGCATTCAATAATGCACACAGTTTCTAGGAATAAACCGTGTTAGATTAATGAACAATCACACATGACATCCTCTTGAAAATTGTTTGCATTAGGCCACCTGACGCTAATGTTTACCACATAAAAACTGTGTGTGATGGACAACCTTTGCCACACAGTTTCTTCTATGCACCGTGTGTGATGCATTCAGTAACATAAACAATTAAATTGTTAATACCGTGTGCAATGGAAATGCTATCAGAAACGATTTAACGAGGAAAATTGTGTGTGATGTACTTGCGAACAGAAATGTTTTCCTTCGAGAGACTGTGTGGGATGTATATACGAACGAAAACGTTTAGCAGGGACTGACTATGTGGGATGTACTTACAACCGGAATTGATTTCACTTGTATAGCTGTAATTTTTAGCACTGCTGTACATATAACCGTATTTGGTCGCTCGCCGGTCGCACATGACCTCATTTTGCCGAGCGTGTGTGCCAGGAGGGCATATCCCCGACGGTTTCTGGGTCATGTGGGAAGGACCCCCTATCGCCCACTCACTAGGCGACGGTTCCAAATGCCGTCGCGGAAAGGGGTTAAAAACCGTTTGCATAGCACCTGCTGTACCAGTGAGTACGTAAAAACGGTCTAGCAACAATAATTGGACAAGACAGATTGCGATCAATATCAAGAACAATAAAGTATATGGGCACATAATTCCTATTTGCAAGAATAAGAAAATCATTAATTCTTCCCATGGGCTTTTTAATGGTAGAATCTGCCAAGTGCAAATTTAAAGAACATTCTTCAATATCGGTAAGACCAAGCACATCACATAAAGATTTCGAAATTGTAGAAACACTAGCACCAAAGTCACATAAAGCAAAACACTCATAATTTTTAATCTTGACTTTGATAGTAGGTTCACACTCATCATGCAATATTCTAGGAATTGAAACTTCTAATTCCAATTTTTCTTCCAAAGCTTTCATCAGCATAAAAAATATGTTTAGTAAAAGCTTTACTTTGTTCATAAGCATGGGGCAAATTTATCATGGATTGCAACAAAGAAATACAATCAATCAAAGAGCAACTATCATAATTAAAGTCTTTGTAATCCAAAAGAGTGGGGACATCACTAGTTAAAGTTTTAACCTCTTTAAACCCACTTTTATCAATTTTCTCAACAAGATTTCACCCTCCGAATTATCAAGACGCCTTCTAGCTAAAGTTGACTCTTCTCCAGTCCCTTTTTTATCAATCTTAATTTTACTAAACAAGGAATCAATAGAATAAGCAATCACTAGAAACGCTTTTTCTAAAAATTCTCTTCTAGCTCTAAGCATAGCGGTTCTTTTCGTACTTTCATCCATAGAAACATAAAGAGCTTTAATTGATTCCTCAACCCTAGGCACAAAAATTTTCATCTTGAGATTTTCTACATCATGGGAAATTCTATCAACACTTCTAGACAAATCATGAATCTTATTCAACTTTTCTTCCATTGTAGCGTTGAAAACCTTTTGAGTGTTAATAAATTCTTTAATAATTATTCTCAAGATCAGAGGTGTTCCTATTATTATTATAAGAAGGATTACCATATGAATTACCACAATTATTAGAGGAATTACCAGGAAAAGGCCTAGAATTAAAATTACCTCTATAAGCATTGTTATTTAAATTGTTTCACAAGATAAAATTCACATCTATGACATCACTATTTTGCTCAATCAAAGTATACAAAGTCACACCATTAAAATCAGTAGGAGCACTTTTATTAGCAATCAATTTCATAAGAGCATCAACCTTTTCATTCAAAGAAGAAATTTCTTCAACCGAATTAACTTTTTTACTAGTAGGAGCTCTTTCAGTATGCCATTGTGAATAATTTTCCATGATATTATCAAGCAATTTGGTGGCTTCACCCAAAGTAATTTCCATAAAAGTACCACCCATGGTGGAATCTAAAAGATTACGAGAAACAAAATTCAACCCCGCATAAAAAAATTGTATGATCATCCAAAGATTTAACCCATGAGTTCGGCAATTCCTTAGCACCATTTTCATCCTATCCCAAGATTGTGCAACATGACCATGTTCAAGTTGCTTGAAATTCATGATTTGGGTTCTAAGGGAAATAATTTTTGCGGGCGGAAAATATTTCGTAATAAAAGCATCCTTGCACTTATCCCAAGAATCGATACTATTGTGAGGCAAAGAAGAAAACAAATTTTTTGCATGATCTCGCAAAGAAAACAGAAATAATTTCATCTTCACAACATCATTGTCCACATCTTTTTTCTTTTGAATATCGCATAATTCCACAAATTGATCTTTCATAACATGATTCAGCAAAGCGGTATTAATATCACAAGACTCCACACTAGTGGCGCGAGGAGCAACTGGAGTGCCAATAAATCATTGTTGTTGGTATTAGAGAAATCACACAACTTAGTGTTCTCTTGAGTCATTGTGACTACGCAACAAGATTGCACTAAAAAACATATCCGACAAGAAAACGGCGAATGAAAAAGAGGGCGAATAAAATGGCAAATTTTTGTGAAGTGGGGGAGAGGAAAATGATAGGCAAATGGCAAATAATGTAAATTGCAAGGAGATGAGATTTGTGATTAGGAACCTGGTAGATATTCATGATGTCTCCCCGGCAATGGCGCCAGAAATTCCTTTAGATGTCTGCTAGAACTATGTCGGTATTTCCCGAAAGAGGAAGGGATGATGCAGCACAACAACGGTTGGTATTTCCCTCAGTGATGAGACCAAGGTTATCAAAATAGTAGGAGAACCACGCAACACTACGTGAACAACACCTACGCACAAATCACAAATACTCGCAACCCGACGTATTAAAGGGGTTGTCAATCCCTTTCGGGTAACGGTGCCAGAAATTGGCAAACAGACGTGAGAGAGTTGTAATAAATTGATAGATCGAACGCAAAATAAAATAAAGTGCAGAAAGGTATTTTTGATTTAATAGATCTGAAAATAAAAGCAAAGGAAAATAGATCACAAAGGCAAATATAATAAAGAAGAGACCCAGGGGCCGTAGGTTTCACTAGTGGCTTCTCTCGAGAAAAATAGCAAACGGTGGGTAAATGAATTACTGTTGGGCAATTGATAGAACTTCAAATAATCATCATGATATAAAATCAATGATCATTATATAGGCATCACATCCAAGATTAGTGGACCGACTCCTGCCTGCATCTACTACTATTACTCCACACATCGACCGCTATCCAGCATGCATCTAGTGTATTAAGTTCATGGAGAAACGGAGTAATGCAATAAGAACGATGACATGATGTAGACAAGATCTATTTATGTAGAAATAGACTCCATCTTGTTATCCTTAATAGCAAGGATACATACGTGTCGGTTCCCCTTCTATCACTGGTATCAAGCACCGTAAGATCGAACCCATCACAGAGCACATGTTCCCATTGCAAAATAAATAGATAAAGTTGGCCAAAAAAACCCAAATATCGGAGAGGAAATACGAGGCTATAAGCGATCATGCATATAAGAGATCAAAGAAGAATCAAATAACTTTCATGGGTAAAAAGATAGATCTGATCATAAACTCAAAGTTCGTCGGATCCCAACAAACACATCGCAAAAAGAGTTACATCATATGGATCTCCAAGAGACCATTGTATTGAGAACCAAACAAGAGAGTGGAAGCCATCTAGCTACTAACTACGGACCCGAGAGTCTACAAAGAACTACTCACACATCCTCGGAGAGGCACCAATGGACATGATGAACCCCTCTGTGATGGTGTCTAGATTGGATCTGGTGGTTTCTGGAACTTACGACGGCTAGAATTGATTTTCGTTGACTCCCCTAGGGTTTCTGGAATATTGAGGTATTTATAGAGTAAAGAGGCGGTTCGGGAGGCACCTAAAGTGGGCACAACCCACGAGGGGGTGCCTGGGCCTCCAGGCGCCCTGGTGGGCTATGCTCCCCTTGGAGCACCCCTAGGTGCTTTTCTGGCCCACCAGATGTCTTCTGGTCCAAAAAATCCACAAAAAGTTTTGCTGCATTTGGACTCCGTTTGATATTGATTTCCCGCGATGTAAAAACATGCAGAAAACAACAATGGGCACTTGGCACTATGTCAATAGGTTAGTACCAAAAAATGATATAAAATGACTATAAAATGACTGTAAAACATCCAAGAGTGATAATATAACAGCATGGAACAATCAAAAATTATAGATACGTTGGAGACGTATCACACACACACACACACACACGAATACAACAACAATCCAGTAAGTATAGTGCATCTATTTTTTTGAGCCATGCATGTATGACACGAATTCAAAAATGATCCCTCTGTTCCTAAATATTTAACTTTTAGAGATTTCAACAAGTGACTACATACGGAGAAAAATGACTAAATATGTCAATATACATCCGTATGTGGCAGTCTATTTGAAATATCTAAAGATACTAATATTTAGGAATGAAGGGAGTAAAATGTAAGACATGCATGGTCCTCAATTCAATATTTAAAATGAACAGGATACTAAAGCATGAATATTAAGTCTAGTGCTACATACATGCAAATGTTGTATTTAGGCGGAGCTATGTAGATTGTCGGGGGTTAACCCCTCGACCTTAGATAAAATTGTGAAGCTTTATTTAGGATTGTTTAGATTATATTTTTTGAACATTATATTCATCCCCACCTCCCAAACACCGATTGGTTGTGCACCCCCCTCCCCGAGAGAATATCATGTGCCCCCACACCTTAGATGCTATATGCTGATACAAGTTGCTTGGAGCTTGTAGATCTGAGATATAGTAGCTCAAAGGATGTCATAATATTTTTACAGGAAACCTTAATGAGTTTGAGAATTGCACACAATTTGTACAAAAACTACTCAGATGCCCTTGGATCCCATATCCAACGACCTCGAAGCTCGTATCACCATAGAATCTAAGATGAAGGGCCTCATATTATCCTGCATGTAAGAATATCATGTGCTACCACACCTTTCCCGCCGAGTACATCAGTGAAGCATGGTGGCTAGCTAGTTGGGCTAGTGGAGAACCAACCTGTGGTTGGGATGGTTAGGTGGACAGGTGGTATCCCCAGCCCACCAAGTTTCATGTCCTGGTGCGTGCATTTATCCTAGATTTATTTCAGGAATTCCGGCGATACGCTTTCAATGGGACGAGATGTTCCCCTCGACTACGAGGCACCTACGATGACTTCGTAAATTCTCAAGATGATATGTCGGCTCAGTCTCTCGGAGGTGCTCATAGGGGTAGGGTGTGAATGTGTGCGTTCATAGTGGTCGTTCATAGGGGTGAGTGTATATTCAATGAGCGCTTGCGTCCGTACTGTGTTAAAAAAAGCTAGTTGTGCTAGTGCGACTGATTAGCTAGGCCGCCGCCACATTAGTTTTTTCACCCCTTCTTTATCTCCTTGCCGGCAGGTAAATTTAAATATCCACCACGGTGTTGCTCTGGTCTTTGGGTGCGACAGGCGTGGCATGATTGTTTTGATTGACGGGAGCAGGCGCGGCAGCAATTAGTCACGATGACTCTGCCTATAAAACCAACGGCTCCCTGATGTAAAAAGTTGTCGACTGGTGTTTTCCCATGGTGAAAACCAAAAGATTCACCCGCTCCTCGACTAGCTCCCTCCACCTTCCCGTAGATTGCATTGCCTTTTAGTCATTTCTCCCCCTTTGCTTCCTCTCCCCATTTGCTTCTACCTGGTTCCATGGCGGCGCACCAGATCACGGAGTCTAACACGGGAGCTCCAGGACAAGGATGCAGAGCTCAGGGCCAAGGACGTGGAACTCCATGAGCTCAAGGAGGAGAGGAGTGCCATGCTCCTCCTTCATGTGCGAGAGTTCACGAAGCTTCAAAAGCGGCAGGCGTCCACCACAAAGAAGCTCAAGGCGTCAGTGGTGTTGCAGCAGAAAGCGGGAGATACGATAGGCGGTCAGGCGAGCCAGCTGGAGCGCGAGTGAACCGATCATGACGAGGTCCAGGATCGCCTCAGCCTATTGGTGGACCATGTTGCCACGCACGTGTTGTGGCTGCGCGATGCCTATCGTCATGCTAGCGCGACCATGCCGGGCGTCGGGCTAAACCTGTTCGACCACCCCGTCGACTTCAACGAGCTGCGGCTTCCTGACCTGGTCTCCTTCACCTATATCTTCGAGGAGCTGCGCCGTCTCCGCGTGATGGTGGGGGCGGAGCTGGACAGGGAGGGGTTGCGGGATGGCATCGCCGTTGCCGGGCGAATCCTCTCAGGGCTCCGTCACCGGAATCCATTCGTGCCATTGGACGCCGTCTTTGACGAGCTAGCTCCCGTCGACCGGGAGAGGGCTCTGCCGGCGGTGGCACCCTGCAACACCAAAGTCGTGCTCCTCGAGAAGTATAGGGACTTTGATGGTGTTTAGGCGTCCTTTGCATGGGCATGTCCATGTATCGGCGCAACATGACCGTTCGATCAAACTCAAACGATGCAGACCAGTCACTGTAGCACAAAGCGTGTGGGTGTGTTTGGTTGCATTCTCATCTCAATATAGTTGTTCCCTCTTCGTGCATGCTCATCTCAGCACTCCTCTTCATGCATGCTCCTAGTGTATTTGTGTTAACCTACAAGTGTGGACTCATGCACCCTTCATGCACTCTGCCAAACACCCAAAAGTGGGTCAAGAAGGGAACTTTTGCTCCCAACCCATGCACCCTTCATACACCCTGCCTAACACTGATTCGTGCTTCATATGGTTCATATTCCGTGGAGTACTGTAGCACCTTACTCTCCATGCGCTGTAGACCTAGTTCTGTTAACATTCATCTCACCGTTCATTCTCGACCGGAAAGTCAAAAAATGGGTACTATGTTACGTTATTGTTCATACAGTTGATATGCACACAACATCATTTGTTATCGTCATATCTTACTACACTAGCAACAGAATTATGTAGTACTGATCTATGAACCTCTGCACATGCCTAGTAGTCGGAGCACCGTGTAAGTTCAAGTGGCTGTCGTGTTTCGCACTCCACCCTCGTAAGAGTAGAAACGCTTGATGTAATCATTTTTATTCTTCAGAAACAGTTGACACGCTCTACCATGCGGACCCTCCTCAGCGGTCGTCGGGAACCTTGCTACTCACTTTCGCTGACGTGTGCGATAGCCAGCATCGGGGTCCACTAGCCATGCACTAAATTACTCCGTATTAGAGTGCCCAACTGCATAGTAGATTACCTCGATCGAAGCGCCGCAGTAATGCCCAATGAGCCGTCAAATTACAAAACCCCCACATTTCCAGCAGTAAGTTGGACGGACAAAGCAACCATCATTTCACTCTTCTACCTCAACTTCCTCTCTTGAAGAAAACACCAACTCGCTTCTCCCTCATCTTGTTCCTCATTTCTTCAAGAAAACCCCGACCTACTTCTGCCATTTTTCTTCTCTCCCAAAGAAGGAAAGGTGAGCGCATTAATGGTGTTGATTCTGGCCAAGGCCCGGTCTTCCAACACCGAGAATGATCCTATAACTCCCTCTCTGTTCTTCTTTTGGGTTTGTGATTATGGTTTCTTTTCTTTTATTTCTTTTTGACAGTTTCTTGATGGACCCTGGAGCACCGCCCGAAATGATGTATATGGCTCTGGCCAAAACCGTCGAGGCTTAGGGTACGAAGAGGCGCAAGCATCCCACCGAGACTACCGCAGACAAGCTCAAGGCCATCGCCCTGTCCAAGGCCCCCTCTCCTGGATCCCGCATTAAGAAGTCCAGGTAATATCTCTTCTTGATGATCTTTTTCTCGATCTTGATCATGTTTTTTCATCTAACATGCAGTACTAGTACTAGTAGTACAACTTTCTGGGTGATCTTGCATGTGATTTTTGTGTGCCAAATGATGGTTCTAAATTCCTCGTTTGACCAAAACATGCGAGAGGTTGACACTGATTTCTTACAGATTAGTTTCAACTACTTTATGAACATCAATGCTACATTTGAAGAGAGTATATTAGCCTCAGTAACTTGTGTAATGGATATTGCAAGTAATCCCTATGCTCTCGTGCCTTTGAAGACATGTTCTAGTGTCTTTATTCTCTCATTTCTGTGCGTATATGTAGTCCTTTATGGAGTAAATTATAGAAAATCATCTTATATTTCTGAACGAAGGTAGTAATAAAATATTTGGTTTCTATTTGAATATTAGAACCAGGTCTGCGCTGGAGATGAAGTTCTCAAAGTCATGCCATGTGAACTGGAAGACCTAAGGATGAGTTTTACTGCTAAACTATCCACCTGTTGTGTCCTTGTCACCACGTGTTGTGAACTAGTGTGTTCCTGTAGCATTGTTGTCAGGCGTGTTCTCGAGGGTGTACTTCACCACAACAATTTCCTGGTTGTGCCTTCAATTATGAAGGGTGTGGTTCTTGTAAAGCTTCCCGACAAATCTGATGCGGACCATCTTCATCATCATGTTTATGAGTGGAAAGACCTCTCTGTTAGGTTCTCCAAGGTTGACGAGATGGTGATGGTGCTAGTAGGCATCTCTCACGAAGTCCATGGCATAGTCAGTTATGCGGGGTACACCCAGTATGTCGGTGGCAAGAAATAGTCTGCAAAGTTTAATTAGTGCAACTTTGCTTGTCTGTAGTAAGTACTATTGTTTAGTACTTGATTTGTGTGTGTGAACCCTGTATTGTTTAGTACTGTCGCTTTTGTTGTGTGGTGAGTCATAAGAATAGAGTATGTTAATGTCTGTCCACTCAATTCAGTCTGTATATTTTGAAGTATCCAGATCATCTTTTTTGTGAGGATGGTTTATCAATTATGGTTACACTCCAATATCTGTATGCATTGCAGGGTTTATCGCACCCACCAGGATTTCTAGTCCCATGGATGTTCGGTCCATATGATTTGTCACGACCTTTGTATTGTCCTGCTTGTGGGAGTAAGCTGGGGCCTTGCATGCCACACGTAATTGGACAATCAATCTTCTGTTTAGAACTTGAACATAGTGATTTCCTGGTAAGGATTCACTCATGTCACATCAAGTAAATCATATTCATTTATTGTCTAAATCTTATTGATTTAATGTCATGTTTTCTTAGTTTTGCTGTAATTTTACGATGCAGGTTTTGCCATGTGACATTCATCATAGAATAAACCATTTGGTTTGCTCTATGATGGTTATTTTTGTAGGTTTCACTTCTTATGTCATGTCAGTAATGAAGGCACTGTCGATTACTTATATTACTGGACACAATTGGATTGGTCTATTGTTTGAGTACAATCTGAAGCACTATGATGAACTGTAGTTTGGTTTAACAAACACGCCACAATTAGTACTTCTCGCGTTTAAAAGAAATGAAGAAAAAAACTGGATCAAGGTGACATAGCCTAGTCAAGTTAGAAAGCTGATCATAGCAGACCAGAGACGATCGCTGCTATCTCACAGATCGGTACCACCTTCAGCAACAGACCGAGCACCGGCACCTTCTCCAACGGCACTTGCTCTAGTACTAATAGCAGCAGCAGCTCAATCTGATCCACCTGAGGATTGGGCACTGACCATGTCAGTGGATCAGGCTGATCTACCGGAGGATCGAGCATCGACACCTGCACCTGCTCCGACACCGGCACTAGCTCCACAAGGAGCACCATCTCCGGTAGCAGCGGCGGCACTACCAGTTGCACTGGCACGGGCACCAGCAACGGCTCCAGTACCTGCACCAACACTTGATGTTGCACTTGCATCTGCTCTGGCCCGTGTAGCGTCAACGAATTCAGCAGTTGCACCGTTAACAGACTGGGCTGCAGTTCGCACTGCATATACCAAAGTCCTTACAAAACTGACGTCTCCACCTTCTTGTTAAGCATTGGCCGCCCAAGTGCTTCGTTCTTTTTTGTTTCCATGTTGTTTCACACGATTCACTATGTTGATCTAACTGTTTGTGTATATCTTTTTGTTTGCAAACAGAGAATTCCTGGATTTGCTAGGGAGTCGTTCAACTATTCGGGCGACCGTGGCCAAGTTTCTCTTACCATGCGCAACCTTGGTGTGAATGAAGCTGCTCAATATACTGTAAGTACAAAGGATGGTCGCATGATTATTGATGCTAAAGGATGGTCAAGGTTCAGATCTAAATCAGATCTTGCGGTAGGGGACGATGTCAAAATTGAACTATCTCAGCAAGGAGAGCTAGTCCAAATTAACTTCAAAATTCTTCAGTAGCAACACACAACTGCCGAACTGATCTATCCTCAGAGAGATTTTGATGTAATAATATGGCATGGTGAAACAAGTGTCATGTGTGTATAAGTAGTATGACAGTATTATTTATCACGTAGGATATTGTTGACAGAATTGCAACTCCAATTGCTGGTTAGGAATTGTCGTTCGATTTCCTTCTAACAGCTACCGTGCTTTATTCAATTTTCTATATTCGCCTTGTGCCAACATCTAAAACCAACGCCGTACCGATCTCTTGCAATATGAAATGCGTTGTGCTAGAACACATGGGCTCCCAAACATGCAGGCCCACCGGCCTGTGGCCCAAAGTCCAGAACCGTGATCCTGTCTGAGTATTATATTCTGAGCTGAACCCCCATATTATGTTATATATATTCCCCTTGATTTTCCGTATGTACAAAGTTGTGATATAAAAGATTTTTATATTTCTATACAGAGGGAGTATCTCTTTGTCCAAAATATATTTATGTGTAACTAGTTACTCCTACCTTTCTACTTCCTTTCGCTAATATGTGGGGCATCCGACAACGGGGTCCACGTGCCATGCACCAAATTAGAGTGCACAACTGCACGGTAGGCTCACCCCGGTAGTAGTGCGGCAGTAATGCCCAATGAGTCGTAAAATCACAAAAAAAAACCCACCTTTCCAGCTTTAGCAGTAAGCTGGACGAACGAAGAATCAATATTTCACTAGGCCTGAATCCCCTTCTCCCTCGTCTGCTTGTTCACAGAAAACCCCCTCTCTCACTCGACCTGAATCCCCTTCTCCCTCGTCAGCTTATTTAGAGAAAACCGCCTCTTGGCGATTGCATAGGGTTTTCTCATGGAGAACCTGGTACAAAATTTTCATCCATCCCCGATAAATCCAAGTCCCTTGGTCGCGGGTAATCCTAGGATGGCAACCGCCGTCGTTGATGCATTTTTCTCCTACTGAATCTAGTGTGTTTCATTTACAGTGACCAAAGTGCGAGGACCCTACAGGTTTCTGCGCCCTCAGCGAGATGCCACACTTGTTCCTTCTCATCCTAACACATGATTTTAAAACGCCCACAGTATGTTACTAGAATCCTCTTTTCAATCTGAGAGGGTGGGGGGTTTTGAACATGCTGTCGACTAATTTGTAAATTTGGATTGCCATATTTGGATAAAAGGTACTAGTACCATGGTCAACACTGACGTGAAGGACAAAATTATTTCTAGATTTGGACAGCGAATACATTGTGTGCTCATGTTATTTTCCCTGTAGTGCATTCCTTGCTCTACCAGAACACATGTACTCAAGATGGTTAGCCTTGCCATAACTGAATACACCAGTTTAATGGTCACAGTGAAGAGAAGCCATGGATATAAGTTCTGAGTTGGGTTCATGAACCAAGAAGATTGCTGCTTTTTTATGGCCGAACTTCGATAAACTTTCTCAAGTGTTACAGACTGAATGCTGGCGCACGAATGTTGATGGAAATAGAAGAACCTGGTATCATCTTCAGTGTGATCTTCCGCACCGACGTCATTCTAGTAGTTCATCCATGTTAGTTTTGTATATAGTTCTTGCTTGTTGCCTCGATTACTTCTTAATCCACCTATTCTGTCTAACTAATCACAATTTAACTTTAGAAGTAGCAACATTTGTGATTCCCTTCTCTCACGAAGATGCTACTTATAACTAGTATTTCTTATAATTGGTGGCACGTGTAGGTTATTTCAAAGTTAAGCACACTACTCATCTGTTATTCTATAAGAACTCGGCTATTACTGATGGCACTGAAGTTGACTGGCATGACATCCACAAGTTCCTACACTTTATTGATCGTCTTGAGGTCCTTGTGGGGCGTTTCAATGGTGGAAGTCCATGTGGGATATGTTTGCCTTTGCTGCACACGTTGAACAGGTCCAAATGTGTCGAGAAACTTATGGTATGAGCTATTTTTTGTTATATATGTTGTTCATAAACTCTTGCTTATACACAGTTTTATAGTTGTGATCTTCTTGAAACAGAAACTGCCCAGTTATATTGTTCATATACAGATGCCTGACCATGGTCGGGTCAGACTTGCGCTTGGTCACAACATTATGTTTATGTCGACCTACTCCATTCCCCTTGGAGGAGAAACGATACTTATTCATGGGTGGTCTCAAATAATGAAGGCCCGTCCATCTTGGCAAATAGGACAGAAGGTTATGCTCATGCTTTTCCATGGCTCTAAAATGAATATCCTATTTATTGACCACATTGCGAGATGAAGCCGCTTTCAGAAGTTTGTGGATGCGTGGGGTGGCACCCGGGCCTTGTCCTGGGGCTTGGTGGCCTCACCCTTGGTTGCAGGCAAAGTAGCACTGTTCGAGGCTTGCTTTGTACGGTTGAACCTATATAAGTACTCATACTACTTTCAGCCATGGTTGTTAAGTTCCCCTGCTGGTTTCAGTTAAGGCTGTTAAGTACACTTTGCTGCTTTTACAGTATGTCGTGTTTATTCAGTCATGTCTTCCTCCAGCAGCAAAAACAAAACCAGTGTCGGCGGGGCCGCCTGCTTCCGTCTCCTAAGGCTGGCTGCACCTCAGCGCACGCATCGCTGCCCCACCGTCTCCTAAATTGTTAGCGCTGACATCCAAGGCCTCACCTTCATCCTACTCGTCCTTTGGTGTGCTCGCCGCGGTGACGCCCTCTCACGTTGTCAACATGGTCAACAAACAAGAGGAATCGGGAGAGGACTGTACGTGGACAGGATGACAGTAGGGGCCCACCATGTCCATGGTCGTACGTAAGGAAGTTCCTCATTTTTTGTTATATATACTCCATTGTCAGCGTATAGAAAAAGAAAATGCTTCCTCCTAGTGGTTTGTTGACATCTGGGACCCACGACATTGTTAGTGTGTATAGTCAATAGACAAGAAAATAGCACAAGATCGGCCGATACCTGGGACGTAGTTCCTCGAGCAATTTTTTTTTGAGAATTAGCAGAATTTTTTGTTATTGTTGAGAGCAGGGTTTCAACTGGGCTGTGGCCCGTCTAGCCCAGGCTTATATTCTCCGTTCACCACATGACCAGCCCAGCTATTTTTTCTTTGTGAAAATGAGCCCAGTTTATTTTTTCTGAAGAATACCCAATCCAGGCCTACTTATTTTTCTATGCCCTCATGGGCTGCAACTCTTTCAAGATGGTTGCAAATCTTGAAAGTAATATAAATGGGCTATAAATATAAAAAATAGACGAGAAATTGGCAATTACTTTATGATTTCTAAAAAAATAAATCATATTTTCATATTCCAATTTCACTGGGCTTTAACCTAATTGAAATAAATCTTCAAAGTACTTTAAATATGGCTCAACATTTCGGTATTAAAAATAGACTGGACCCCACCAAAATATGCGAAATTTCGTTTAAATTTTAACCCTGACCCTGGCCACCAGAAAATGTAATGCAATAAATTACATAAGAAGTTGCAACGAGCTGTAAATTATTTAAATAATAGGGAATTGTCTGACTTGTGGGCCTATTAAGTTGACACATATGCAAGATTTTTTTACCTTTGGATGTCAATCCAATGGTCATCGTGCTTCTTCAATCTCTGATCTTCTTGCTCCAGCTGTCAAATCCAGCGCCCGCGGGACCGCCTGCTCCCACCTCCCATGGCCGGCTGTGTTGCCGTGCATGCCTCACCACCCCCTACTACTCCCACCGCTGGCCAGGCCATCCCTCTACTCATCCACATCCCACCACTGTTGTGGCTTTGCCGTCTTCGGGTCATTCCCTTCCTGGGTCTCGCCGTCGTCCATCGTGCTGGTGTTCTCGGCACGGTTGGTTAATGTTTTCAACAAATGACAACATTGGAAGAGGGATATACATGGAGAGGCTGACAGTTGGGACCCACATGGTCCATGGCCGCACGCGAGCGGGTACCTCCTTATTACGCCAAAAAGAATGAATCCTCCCAATGACAGCTGGGACCCACCAGCTATATCTCGGCACGGAAGTAAGTGCCTCCTTATTAAGAGAAAAATAATGAGTGCTCCCCATGACAGCTGGGGCCCACCAGATTTGGAGGCTGACTTGTGGCCCTACTAAGTTGACGTGTACGGAGGGCTTTGTCAACTTAGTCAATAAACGGTTCTATCATCAGTGACCGTTGGATTGTTATCATCCAACGGTCCCCTGCTTCTTCAACCACTGATTTTCTTGCTCCAACCGTCCAAACCACCGCGTGCTCCTGCCTCCCGTGGCTGGCTGTGCTGCCGCGGAGGCCTCACCCCCCTACTACTTCGACTGCTGGCCAGGCCATCCCTCTACTCACCCACACCCCTCGTTATTCTGCGGCGACGATAGCCTCACACCGCAGCCAAACCAGTCAACCTTCCTACAACCCTCCGCATGTTCCCAAGCTCCGCATCGTTCCCTGCCTCACTGTCGTCCTCCGCCTAGTGCTATCCGCGCGGCGTGGTCAACGTGGTCAATGAATGACAGCCATCGGAAGAGGACTATACGCGGTGAGGCTGATAGATGAACCCACCAGCTACATCTTCGCACGCAAGGAAGAGCCTCCTTATTACACGAAAAAAAGAATCCCCCCTGTTAGCTCGGACCCACCAGCTACATCTTCGCATGCAAGAAGTGCCTCCTTATCCTCCCTGATAGCCAGGGCCCACCCGGTCGAAGCTACATAGCATTGTCATTCTGGTCGCAAACATGTACGTACATACTGGTCCATCGGTCTTTCTACCATGATGAACCGTGGCCCAGTAAGGAGCGGTAGATGTTCAGGCAGTCCCGTCTATATCATGTACACATATGTACGTACATACGGGCGGGGTCTCGAACACGTACTCACGCATACATACGGCCAGGGCTCGTGTACATGGAGAGGCAGCGGGGAGCAACGACGACATCCTGTTCATCGGCAGCCAACTGGCTGGGTCGGAACGGAGAAACTGCGTCGTGTTCATCGAGAGGCAACGAAATGTGTCCTGTTCATCGGGAGCCAACCGGCTTGGACGGAATAGCCGAGGCAACGAAATGTGTCCTGTTCATTGGGAGCCAACCGGCTTGGACGGAACAGCCGAAACGAGGCCTGGCATACCGCAGAACGGAGGAAACGACCTTCTGTTTGACCGCCTACGGTCGAAACGGGGTCCTGTTCACCGGGAGGGGTATGGCATACCACAAAACGTAGGAAACGGACTTCTCTTCGACCTCCTACGGTCGAAACAGGGTCCTATTGATCGGGAGGGGTGTGGCGTACCGCAAAACAGAGGAAACGGACTTTTCTTCGACCTCCTACGGTCGAAACGGGGGTCCTGTTCATCAGGACGGGTGTGGCATACCGCAAAACGGGACTCCACAGGCTATTGTTCATCCATCTTCTACTGCCTCGCTCCAGGCTCCACGGGCTACTGTTCGTCGACCGTCGACCTCCCCCATCTTCCACCTACGACTGTTCATCCACGGCGTCTCCCTCCTGGCTCCACCATCTACTGTTCATCCAGCCTCCACCGCTCCTCCACTGGCTACTGTTCAACCGCCCAACGCCTCGCACCCACGTGCGTATGTGTACGAGAGAAACGCGCAATCCCTCCGTGCATCGCTCGGCCCCGACCACCCACCGTAATCGGGAAGTCCCCTATATTTTCCTCGCCCTCGCTTCTACCACGTTTTTTTCCGTCATGCCGCTGCATCTCTGGCCCGCCCTGGACGAAAAGCCCATTTTTGTCATAGAAGTAGGAGCCCACCACCTATATGATAATACCGGGTTTTGTCACAATTATCATAATAGAAGTGTCATAAGCATGACCGAAAAAAAATCATTCGGCCCAAAATGTCACGGTGTGTCTTTTTTTGTAGTGCCTAGTGAGTGTGGGTGATAGGGGGGTCATTCCCACACAACCCAGAAACCTTCGGGGATAGGCGAGCGGGTAGTGACGATCGCCATGGAATAAACCTATGAGAAGCCGCCCCAGTCCCACACGTTACATCTCGACTTTACGTTTCTAATCAGAGAGACATCCCAAACGATTACACCGCTATAGTCGTGTGAAAAAGGTGGACACCAACATTTAATATACAGATGTGTTTGTGATAGGTACGTTATCACACACGGTTCAAGAATGTAAAATGTGTGCGGTGCCACTCTAACGTCAACGTGTCCATTTTCATAATTGCGTGTGATTGGTATTCCTATCACACGCGCACACCCGTTTGAAACATTTGCCACATTACCATGAATCACACACGCATATGAGAGGAAACCGTGTGTGCGTCTGCCGGGCATCGCAAACGTTCCACATCAAAGAACTGTCTGCTCTCTATTTTTCATCGCACACGCTATTTTCTTTCTAGCCGTGTGCACATTATTTTATTTGCTCGTGTATAATTTTATTTTTCCGTATGATTTATTATTCGAATTGGAAATTTTGAAATACGAAACAAGCAATTCAAATTCTCAGCACAATGGTTCAACAATGAATCCATAAATAAAATTGGCAGTACAATATGTTCGGTAATTACAGGATTAGACATCAATTAACTATGATGAACCACAATATTTAGAGGTGGTAAAGGTGAAGAGACAAGTTTAAATCATTTTGACTGCCGATGGTGTTGAAGAAGCGGAATGCCCATAATGTGCCTTCCTGCATGCCATAGGCACGAAAAACTCTTGTCCAACCCCTTATGACGATCGCCCGCCCATCCTTCCACTACTAAGGAAAACCCTAGTAGTAGCGCGGGTTTAATGCCCACTAGTAGCGCGGGCAGCGGCGCTACCAATGAGGCGCTACAACTATTACTTAGCAGTACTGCGTGCAACAAGCGCTACTGCTAAGACACATAGCGGCAACGCTTGTTCTATCCCGCACTGCTGCTAATCTAGCTAGTTGTAGCGTGTTTACTATCCATCGCTACTAGTACTCTTTTTTTCATTTTTAGTTTATTTATACGCCGTTATACAAATTTTGGTACAATACCAATTATGAGGTTTATATCATTATGTCCATAACAGTGTGTCAAATTAAGGTGGATTAGGTTCAAGTGGAGGCAATATGTGGTGCATGTCAAAAGTATACTACTAATCCAAACTTGATCTAGTTTGGACTAGTAGTACCTTCGATGTGCACCACATGTTGCCTCCACTTGAATCTAATATGCCAGCACAAGCTATTTAATCATCATCATAGTCATTACCACCAACAGTATTTATTTAATCACCATAGTCATAGTGTAGCACATCATCATCTTCAAACCCATTCTAGCTAGCTAATCACCACCAACACTAGATGCGGTAGCTATCTAATCACCACCAACACTAGCTAATAATAATCATCATAGTCATTACCACCAACACTAGCTATTTAATCATCATAGTCATAGTAGCACATCATCATCTTCAAACTCATTTCTAGCTAGCTAATCACTCCTGCCGCTCTCTCTTAGGTAAAATAACATAAAACATGTGTAGCTCTCCTCATTCATCAAGTTGGAGTATGCAGATGAACTTGTCTCCTAATCATGGGTTGCGCTTGTGATTGCTGCCCCCTAGTACTTCTCTGCGATCGTTCACAATTTTGCTCCGGTCTTTCACTATTAAGCATTCCTCGCTATTAGAAATCTTGAATGCACTAAAGTGCATTGTAGGATATCTTGGTCATAAGCTAACAATATTCATGGTACCTTTAGTATCGATCCAATCAGGCACAAGATTCATCAGGAGTCCCTGCTGAAGAACATCGTATAGTAACATACTTAGCAATGAAGTTTAGCTTAAAAAATAATGTATGCAAAAGATGCACTGAGGACAAATAGTCAAAATCTTACCATCTTTCCTAAATAGATGTGACCGTAGTTCAGTACGAACACTATTGGTCGCATGTTTTGAGTACTAACATTTGTAAGTGGAGGAAGAAAATTTGTCTTGACAGTATGAAGATCCTCAAGCCATGAAACATAATGACTTATCTCCTCGCAGTTTAGTCCAGCCCCGGGACAGTAGTAGGTCCTGTCTACCAAGCGCTGGACATGTTTGCTTGAACGGAAATAAGCTGACAATAGAAATTAGTTGTCAACTATTTTTGAATAAACAATATCAAAGACATAAATATGGTTGAGAAACTCACATAATGGTATAACTGGAGGCGTCTGCACATCGACCCAGATGTCGATATTACCTTCAATATCATCTTCCGGACAAATATCAAAGGTGATAACCATATCAGGCTCAAATGCATAAGTCTTGCATAGTGCTTGCCAAGTTTTGCATCCAAAATAGGTGTAGTCGTGTGCGTTGTATAATTTTTCGTGGAAAATACGACCCTGCTCGGTCTTCAAGTAAGCTCTCTTTACCTCCATAGTACAACTGAAACCTATCTTATCCAAGACAAAAACTCTTGCATGGCAGGGGATACGCTATTAGAATAGTAAAGAAATTAAATTATAAGTTGAAGCAAATGAAGGAGATGTCATGCTTAATTACGAAAAAAGACTTGCCATTGTGACTTACTGTATCCACTTCAAAGTTCTCGTCTAGCTTGATGCTGAAGCGCCTATCATCATCTAGGAAGATTCCATCGCACAGGTCGTGCTCGTCTTCGCAGTATTTGCAAATACCTAAATCCTTTTCGTCATCAGACATTTCCTATGTTCATAGTTGAAAAATTAATTGAAAATCGATCGAAGACAACTACCAGGATACTCAACACACAAATACGGGGCACTCGATATTTCCTACATATTCTGGCACAAGTCATGCCAAAATTCAAGGAAAAATCCGGCATGACCTTTGCTAAAATAGGACATATCGAGCGCCTGAAATTTGCCGGAACTGAAATGAATCAACACTCCGGCAAAACATAGGCCACTCGAAGGTGTAACCTGCAAAGATGACCGGCCACTTGGGCAAGCACATATCCTATTTGAGCAACACAAGATATACACTTCAAAATATCTTATAGGACTCATATTCACATGAGCATTCAATAAGCAAAACCAAATCGTAAAATAAATAAGTATTCAAATTAGCATGCATTCAATAAGCAAAAGTAAATCATCTCATGCGTCCGTACGTCATCGGATATTATCACTAATACATCCCGAATACTATCATACATATAACATCACTAATACAACTAAAACCCTAGCGCACGATGGGAATCGGCGCGGGCGGTGGACACCCACAGAGAAGGAACCATCACAGGATCATAACTCCAGTGAGATCCCTGGAGAACCTGCCAGGTATTGGAGAACCTGTGCTCCAACGCTAACAAGTAGCGACGGACGTGCGTGTCCTCCTCATTGACACGGTGACGCACAACCTCCGCGGGGTCCTCGAGCCTCTGGACCGTCACTGGCCCGCGCGGCCGCCACCAAAGAAGGTTCGGGTCAACGATTGGCTGACTCCTCACCAACCTGCACCCCCCCGGTAGGTAGCGCCTCCCAGTACCACCCCGGAGGAGCCCAGTCCCGAACATGGCCCATCTAGTGAGCAGGTGTCCTCTACCGACTCGACGACGAGGATGCGGGATAGGCATCGTCAACATCGATGCGAGAATAATTGCTTTAACTAAAAAAGTAAACTAGTTATATTAATTTTTGTACTAAAAATAAAATAGTTGTATTAACTCAACTAGTTCAATTAAGCACTTACTATAAATAAAAATAAAATAGTTTCTACTAAAAATAAACTAGTTCAACTAGTTATATTAATTTTCTTACTAATTCTACTAAACACTTACTAAAAACAGTAAATAAACTAGTTGGATAAACTCTAAAATTTAACCCTAACTGATGAACTCTAAAATTTAATGAACCCTAACTAATTTGATGAACTCTAAAATTTAACCCTAACTAATTTGATGAACTCTAAAATTTAATGAACCCTAACTAATTTGACGAACTCTAAAATTTAACCCTAACTAATTTGATGAACTCTAAAATTTAAACCTAACTAATTCGATGAATTCTAAAACTAATTCTATTTAACAACTACTGCCATAATTAGCATCTAATTTGATGAACCCTAACTAATTAGATGAACTCCAAAATTTAACCCTAAGAAACCTAGCTAGGCAGAGGTAGGGGAGGAGGAGGAGGAGGGCGTGCTCACCTCGGGCGCCAGCGGAGTTAGGGAGAGGGGCACGCGGCGTCGAGGTCGGGAACAGGGTCGGG